>NC_134836.1:122463383-122682962 GCF_004210375.1 Tachypleus tridentatus | reverse complement strand
TTTTAGTTTAGGTTTCATTGATCTAATGACGTATTATTAGAATGTGAGAATCATAAATATTGTTACAAAATGATGACATATAGTTAAACTTCTTTTAGTTTAGGTTTCATTGATCTAATGACGTATTATTAGAATGTGAGAATCATAAATATTGTTACAAAATGATGACATATAGTTAAACTTCTTTTAGTTTGAGTTTCATTGATCTAATGACGTATTATTAGAATGTGAGAATCATAAATATTGTTACAAAATGAAGACATATAGTTAAACTTCTTTTAGTTTGAGTTTTATTGATCTAATGACGTATTATTAGAATGTGAGAATCATAAATATTGTTACAAAATGATGACATATAGTTAAATTTCTTTTAGATTGAGTTTCATTGATCTAATGACGTATTATTAGAATGTGAGAATCATAAATATTGTTACAAAATGATGACATATAGTTAAACTTCTTTTAGTTTAGGTTTCATTGATCAAATGACGTATTATTAGAATGTGAGAATCATAAATATCGTTATAAAATGATGACATATAGTTAAACTTCTTTTAGTTTAGGTTTCATTGATCTAATGACGTATTATTAGAATGTCAGAATCATAAATATCGTTATAAAATGATGACATATAGTTAAACTTCTTTTAGTTTGAGTTTCATTGATCTAATGACGTATTATTAGAATGTGAGAATCATAAATATTGTTACAAAATGATGACATATAGTTAAACTTCTTTTAGTTTAGGTTTCATTGATCTAATGACGTATTATTAGAATGTCAGAATCATAAATATCGTTATAAAATGATGACATATAGTTAAACTTCTTTAGTTTAGGTTTCATTGATCTAATGACGTATTATTAGAATGTGAGAATCATAAATATTGTTACAAAATGATGACATATAGTTAAACTTCTTTTAGTTTAGGTTTCATTGATCTAATGACGTATTATTAGAATGTGAGAATCATAAATATTGTTACAAAATGATGACATATAGTTAAACTTCTTTTAATCTGAGTTTCATTGAGCTAATGACGTATTATTAGAATGTCAGAATCATAAATATTGTTACAAAATGATGACATATAGTTAAACTTCTTTTAGTTTGAGTTTCATTGATCCAATGACGTATTATTAGAATGTCAGAATCATAAATATTGTTACAAAATGATGGCATATAGTTAAACTTCTTTTAGTTTAAGTTTCACTTGGTGTTTCAGTTCATTTCTCAATGTTTCTTTATTCAGAATTCTCGTGTAGAGCTTCACAAGAGATATTTACGTGTAATAAACTCTAATTGTCAAATAATGGGATAGAATTATTTGTCTGTAGTTAAGCACAAAGCTGCACAATGGGTTGTGTTCTGCCCTCCACGGATATCGAAACCCAGTTTCTATCGGTGTAAATTTATTGTGACACTGAGGGGCGGTAGGGAAATTGCAACTAGTCAAGAACACCAACTCCTGGTTTACCCTTCTCTGTTGAGATATGTAAATTTGACTGTCACTTGTATATCTCATTGATGGCCAGAAAATGTGGAGCACCATTTTGCTGGAGAGAGATTTGAACTATAAATTCACTCACAGCCTGTGCAGAATAATCATAAGATCACGCATGACACTGTATTTCTTTACAAACGTTATTATATTTTAAATAATTTGTAAAACATAAAGGTTAGCTTAGGTTTTCCTGAAAATAAAACAAACAATTCTGAGAGAGGTGTCTCTCGCTGTTTAATGGTAAGTCTATGGATTTACAATGCTAAAATCAGGGGCTCAATTCCCCTCGGTGGGATCAGCGGATAGCTGTGAGAAAACACACACGCACGCACTTAGAAAGACATTTAAAGAATCCACATTTCAACACATATTACTATATTTCAACACATACTGTTCTAACACTTACTGTTGCATTTCAACACATCCTGTTGTCCACTCTTCAGTGGCACAGCGGTATGTATGCGGACTCGCATCACTAGAAACCGGATTTCGATACCCGTGGTGGGTAGAACACCGATAGCCTATTGTGTAGCTTTGTTATTAATACCAAAACAAACGAACACACACTATTCTGCTTCAACACTTACTGTCGTGCCACTCTGTTTCATTAAAATTAATGATTTCAAATAAGTCACATGTTTTATAATTTCTTTGGAAGATACACTTTGGATCAGTCGTAGCTCACTTTGGATCAGTCGTAGCTCACTTTAGATCAGTCGTAGCTCACTTTGGATCAGTCCTAGCTCACTTTGGATCAGTCCTAGCTCACTTTGGATCAGTCGTAGCTCACTTTAGATCAGTCGTAGCTCACTTTGGATCAGTCCTAGCTCACTTCGGATCATTCCTAGCTCACTTTGGATCAGTCCTAGCTCACTTTGGAACAGTCCTAGCTTACTGATTATATTTAAATACAGGTTGATTTTACAATTACTCTAACAGTACTCTTAAAGATGAATCAAACCTGTTGTAGAACAAATATTCATTTTTCATCAAGTTTGCAAATGAAAGTCCCGTCTCTCAGAAAAACGTGAAAAACGTTTCTGCTAGATTCATCCAGCTTTCATACTTTTTATGCTAAATTTTAAACTTTTCCCGGGAATCAGATTTTTCCAGACCTCTCCAGGTTTTGCTGTCAGAGGCAGTTTTATTCAGGATAAAAATGGTTTCCACTTTATTTTGACAGACGCTATTATTTTCAACAATACTATATTAAATCACTTGGTAGCAAGCCAGATGAGCGTGCAAAAACACGAAACAAAACTGTGAATTTAAGGCTTAGAGTTTCCTTATTTCTTTACGAAAATCATCCACTGGACAATAATACGGAGGCCTTTTGCCGCAAGGGAGTCGTTAACTATAAATCTTCGATTTACTTGTGTACACAGCACACCAATGAGCTAATCCATAAGAGGAAACCTTTAAACTTTTGATTGTTCTTTCTGCATTCCTTTAAGATAACCTGGTTTATTTTCCTAGAGCTAAGAACTGAAATATTTAACGCTGTTGTATATATAAGATTTGTGTATACAGAGATTATAATGTAACGTATGTTTTAGTTCACGCTGTGCTTTCATAAATTATTTTAATAAGCAAACGTATCTCTCATTATTAATACTTTTATGTGACTGGAAGAATAGTAGATTTTCTAACGTATGTTTGGTTTCTTCACTGTGGTTCCACAAGTCAATATATATGTGAAAGGCATAAAAAAAAAAGACAATAATGGAAACCACAGCTTTCGATCTTAAATGTGAAACAAACCTTACTTTATTATATGAATGGTCATCCAGTTGGTCAGTGGTATGTTTACTGACTTACATGCAAAAATCCAGTGGTGGACAAGGAGTATAGCCCACTATGGTGGCTTTGTTTTAATAATCGAATAAACAAACAAAAGTTATCTTATTAAGTATTTACAACCCACGGCAAATTACATGAAAGTGCTGCCATCTATGCTCATCATCTTGAGTATAATCTTTAGGAACTGCAAAATATGTAGTTGAGATTTATATTTACACAAAATACTGGAAGAACAATGAAATTACAATATTGTTTTGTTCGATATAAATTAACAACAAAAACCTTTAATCATAAATTCAGTTTCTCATTTTTTAAAAATAATTCCCAGTTTAAAAAGAGAGCATTCTCTAAACTACATAACGTAAATACGAGCGATATCGTAGCTTGACCTTGTAGGAAGCTTATATGCGTAAGAAACTTTTAACCCTAAAGAATCATAAACAAAGATGAATCCTGAATTTTGGAGATCTAAACTCTAAAACAGTTTTAATCCAAACACTAGTGAAATTCCAGAAATTTCATATTGAAAAGAATTTACACCTAATAAAACCAAGTCTCAAGTATTTCTTTATCTCCAAACTTTGATGAAATATAAGAGATTGTAAATGATCAGGGCAAAGGTCATTGTTGGAATAGTGGTGTATGTAAGGAAAGTTTTTATTTAATTTATAATTTTCAGAATACAATAAATTCAATATATTCATACCGTATGATAAAACAAAAACTAAAACATCAAACCTATTATTAGGTCATGATGGCTTTGTTTTATTGTACTCTTAAAGATATACTTAATTTATTCACTGTTTATCATAAAGTAACAGTAGCTTTAATATCTTGGATCTGTTTATCATGAGGAAACAGTAAATTTGATATCGTGGATCTGTTTATCATAACATAACTCCGTTCAACTTGTATAAAATATTTCACCATATCCTGTGAAAGTCAACAACCCCGTTCAACTTGTATAAAATATTCCCCATATCCTGTGAAAGTCAACAACCCCGTTCAACTTGTACCAAATATTTCATCATGTCCTGTGAAAGTCAACAACCCCATTCAAAATGTACCAAATATTTCACCATGTCCTGTGAAAGTCAACAACCCCGTTCAAAATGTACCAAATATATCACCATGTCCTGTGAAAGTCAACAACCCCATTCAAAATGTACCAAATATATCACCATATCCTGTGAAAGTCAACAACCCCATTCAAAATGTACCAAATATTTCACCATATCCTGTAAAAGTCAACAACCCCATTCAAAATGTACCAAATATTTCACCATGTCCTGTGAAAGTCAACAACCCCGTTCAAAATGTACCAAATATATCACCATATCCTGTGAAAGTCAACAACCCCATTCAAAATGTACCAAATATATCACCATATCCTGTGAAAGTCAACAACTCCATTCAAAATGTATCAAATATTTCACCATATCCTGTGAAAGTCAACAACCCCGTTCAACTTGTACCAAATATTTCACCATATCCTGTGAAAGTCAACAACTCCATTCAACATGTACCAAATATTTCACCATATCCTGTGAAAGTCAACAACCCTGTTCAAAATGTACCAAATATTTCACCATGTCCTGTGAACGTCAACAACCCCCTTCAAAATGTACCAAATATATCACCATATCCTGTGAAAGTCAACAACTCCATTCAAAATGTACCAAATATTTCACCATGTTCTGTGAAAGTCAACAACTCCATTCAAAATGTACCAAATATTTCACCATATCCTGTGAGAGTCAACAACCCCGTTCAACTTGTACCAAATATTTCACCATGTACTGTGAAAGTCAACAACCCCCTTCAAAATGTACCAAATATATCACCATATCCTGTGAAAGTCAACAACTCCATTCAAAATGTACCAAATATTTCACCATATCCTGTGAAAGTCAACAACTCCATTCAAAATGTACCAAATATTTCACCATATCCTGTGAAAGTCAACAACCCCGTTCAACTTGTACCAAATATTTCACCATATCCTGTGAACGTCAACAACTCCATTCAACTTGTGCCAAATATTTCACCATATCCTGTGAAAGTCAACAACCTCATTCAAAATGTACCAAATATATCACCATATTTTGTGAAAGTCAACAACTCCATTAAAAATGTACCAAATATTTCACCATATCCTGTGAAAGTCAACAACCACGTTCAAAATGTACCAAATATTTCTCCATGTTCTGTGAAAGTCAACAACCCCATTCAAAATGTACCAAATATTTCACCATGTGCTGTGAAAGTCAACAACTCCATTCAAAATGTACCAAATATTTCACCATATCCTGTGAGAGTCAACAACCCAGTTCAACTTGTACCAAATATTTCACCATGTGCTGTGAAAGTCAACAACTCCATTCAAAATGTACCAAATATTTCACCATATCCTGTGGGAGTCAACAACCCAGTTCAACTTGTACCAACTATTTCACCATGTACTGTGAAAGTCAACAACTCCATTCAAAATGTACCAAATATTTCACCATATCCTGTGAAAGTCAACAGCCCCGCTCAACTTGTACCAAATATTTCACCATATCCTGTGAAAGTCAACAACTCCATTGAAAATGTATCAAATATTTCACCATGTGCTGTGAAAGTCAACAACTCCATTCAAAATGTACCAAATATTTCCCCATATCCTGTGAGAGTCAACAACCCCGTTCAACTTGTACCAAATATTTCACCGTGTACTGTGAAAGTCAACAACCCCATTCAAAATGTACCAAATATTTCACCATATCCTGTGAGAGTCAACAACCCAGTTCAACTTGTACCAAATATTTCACCATGTGCTGTGAAAGTCAACAACTCCATTCAAAATGTATCAAATATTTCACCATGTGCTGTGAAAGTCAACAACCCCATTCAAAATGTACCAAATATTTCACAATATCCTGTGAAAGTCAACAACCCCATTCAACTTGTACCAAATATATCACCATATCCTGTGAAAGTCAACAACCCCATTCAAAATGTACCAAATATTTCACCATATCCTGTGAATAAAATTTTAAATAAAGAAGAAATTATCCCCATATTAATTAGAGAACTGTTTTCAAACTTCTTTAATTAAACACACAACATTGAACGTTCCCGTATCATTCATAAATATTCATGTTGTTACACGTTATGCAGATCTAACACATGTAAGAGTCATAAAGAAATACGTGCAGGTGTAGTGGTCGACATTCGAGGAACTCTGATATTTCTTATCGGCATTCAGTAATATGTTCAACATAATAAACAATCCGTATATGAGTTTTACACAAAGTATGACCACTATTTGGTCAGTTCTGTCCAGATTTACTGCTACAAAAGGCAAAACTAAAATTAAAAGGCATATTATCATAACGTAACAATATAATGGGTTATTTCGCTTTTTATCGTACACTAAATGAGAAGTTTGATATATTGGTGGCTCTCTTTATCATGACATAACAGTGGCTTTAATGTCTTGGCTCTGTTTATCGTGACATAACAGTAGCTTTAATGTCTTGGCTCTGTTTACCGTGACATAACAGTAGCTTTAATGTCTTGACTCTGTTTATCATGACATAACAGCAGCTTTAATGTCTTGGTCTGTTTTATCATAACGTAACAAAAGGTTTAATTCTTGGTTCTGTTTTATCATAACGTTACCACAGGTTTGAAGTTTTTGTTTGTCTTGTCATGACATAACAATAGGTTTGATGTTTTGGTTCTGTTTTGTCTTAACGTAACAACAGGTTTGATGTTTTGGTTCTGTTTTGTCTTAACGTAACAACAGGTTTGATGTTTTGGTTCTGTTTTGTCATAACGTAACAAAAGGTTTAATGTTTTGGTTCTGTTTTGTCATAACGTAAGAAAAGGTTTGATGTTTTGGTTCTGTTTTGTCATAACGTAACAAAAGGTTTGATGTTTTGGTTCTGTTTTGTCATAACGTAACAAAAGGTTTGAAGTTTTTGTTTGTTTTGTCTTAACGTAACAATAGGTTTGATGTTTTGGTTCTGTTTTGTCATAACGTAACAAAAGGTTTAATGTTTTGGTTCTGTTTTATCATAACGTAACAAAAGGTTTAATGTCTTGGTTCTGTTTTATCATAACGTTACAACAGGTTTCAAGTTTTTGTTTGTTTTGTCATGACATAACAATAGGTTTGATGTTTTGCTTCTGTTTTGTCATAACGTAACAACAGGTTTGAAGTTTTTGTTTGTTTTGTCATGACATAACAATAGGTATGATGTTTTGGTTCTGTTTTGTCTTAACGTAACAACAGGTTTGATGTTTTGGTTCTATTTTATCATAACGTAAGAAAAGGTTTGATGTTTTGGTTCTGTTTTGTCATAACGTAAGAAAAGGTTTGATGTTTTGGTTCTGTTTTGTCATAACGTAAGAAAAGGTTTGATGTTTTGGTTCTGTGATGTCATAACGTAACAAAAGATTTGATGTTTTGGTTTGGTTTTATCCTAACGTAACAAAAGGTTTAAGTCTTGATTCTGTTTTCTCATAACGTTACAACAGGTTTGAAGTTTTTGTTTGTTTTGTCATAACATAAAAATATGTTTGATGTTTTGCTTCTGTTTTGTCATAACGTAACAACAGGTTTGAAGTTTTTGTTTGTTTTGTCATGACATAACAATAGGTTTGATGTTTTGGTTCTATTTTATCATAACATAACAAAGGTTTAATGTTTTGGTTCTGTTTTGTCATAACGTAAGAAAGGGTTTGATTTTTGGATCTGTTTTGTCATAACGTAAGAAAAGGTTTGATGTTTTGGTTCTGTTTTGTCATAACGTAACAAAAGGTTTGATGTTTTGGTTCTGTTTTATCATAACGTAACAAAAGGTTTAATGTCTTGGTTCTGTTTTATCATAACGTTACAACAGGTTTGAAGTTTTTGTTTGTTTTGTCATAACATAACGATATGTTTGATGTTTTGGTTCTGTTTTATCATAACGTAACAAAAGTTTTAATGTCTTGGTTCTGTTTTATCATAACGTTACAACAGGTTTGAAGTTTTTGTTTATTTTGTCATAACATGACAATAGGTTTGATGTTTTGGTTCTGTTTTGTCATAACGTAACAAAAGGTTTAATGTCTTGGTTCTGTTTTATCATAACGTAACAAAAGGTTTGAAGTTTTTGTTTGTTTTATCATAACGTAACAAAAGGTTTGATGTTTTGTTTCTGTTTTGTCATAACGTAACAAAAGGTTTAATGTCTTGGTTCTGTTTTCTCATAACGTTACAACAGGTTTGAAGTTTTTGTTTGTTTTGTCATGACATAACAATAGGTTTGATGTTTTGGTTCTGTTTTGTCATAACGTAACAAAAGGTTTAATGTCTTGGTTCTGTTTTATCATAACGTAACAAAGGTTAGAAGTTTTGTTTGTTTTATCATAACGTAGCAAAAGGTTTGATGTTTTGGTTTTGTTTTGTCTTAACGCAACAACAGGTTTGATGTTTTGGTTCTGTTTTGTCATAACGTAACAAAAGGTTTAATGTTTTGGTTCTGTTTTGTCATAACGTAACAAAAGATTTAATGTTTTGGTTCTGTTTTGTCATAACGTAACAAAAGGTTTGATGTTTTGGTTCTGTTTTGTTATAACGTAACAAAACGTTTGATGTTTTGGTTCTGTTTTGTCATAACGTAACAAAAGGTTTGAAGTTTTTGTTTGTTTTGTCATGACATAACAACAGGTTTGATGTTTTGGTTCTGTTTTGTCATAACGTAACAAAAGGTTTAATGTCTTTGTTCTGCTTTATCATAACGTTACAACAGGTTTGAAGTTTTTGTTTGTTTTGTTATGACATAACAATAGGTTTGATGTTTTGGTTCTGTTTTGTCATAACGTAACAACAGGTTTAATGTCTTGGTTCTGTTTTATCATGACATAACAGTAGCTTTAATGTCTTAGCTCTGTTTATCATGACATAACAGCAGCTTTAATGTCTTGGTCGGTTTTATCATGACATAACAGTAGCTTTAATGTCGTGGCTCTGTTTATCATGACATAACAGCAGCTTTAATGTCTGGGTCTGTTTTATCATAACGTAACAAAAGGTTTAATGTCTTCGTTCTGTTTTATCATAACGTTACAACAGGTTTGAAGTTTTTGTTTGTTTTATCATAACGTAACAAAAGGTTTAATGTTTTGGTTCTGTTTTATCATAACGTAACAAAAGGTTTAATGTCTTGGTTCTGTTTTATCATAACGTTACAACAGGTTTGAAGTTTTTGTTTGTTTTGTCCTGACATAACAATAGGTTTCATGTTTTGCTTCTGTTTTGTCATAACCTAACAACAGGTTTGAAGTTTTGTTTTGTTTTATCATGACATAACAATAGGTTTGATGTTTTGGTTCTGTTTTGTCTTAACGTAACAACAGGTTTGATGTTTTGGTTCTATTTTATCATAACGTAAGAAAAGGTTTGATGTTTTGGTTCTGTTTTGTCATAACGTAAGAAAAGGTTTGATGTTTTGGTTCTGTGTTGTCATAACGTAACAAAAGGTTTGATGTTTTGGTTCTGTTTTATCATAACGTAACAAAAGGTTTAAGTCTTGGTTCTGTTTTATCATAACGTTACAACAGGTTTGAAGTTTTTGTTTGTTTTGTCATAACATAAAAATATGTTTGATGTTTTGGTTCTGTTTTGTCATAACGTAACAACAGGTTTGAAGTTTTTGTTTGTTTTGTCATGACATAACAATAGGTTTGATGTTTTGGTTCTGTTTTGTCTTAACGTAACAACAGGTTTGATGTTTTGGTTCTATTTTATCATAACGTAACAAAAGGTTTAATGTTACTTTCATATCCTGTGAAAGTCAACAACTCCATTCAAAATGTACCAAATATTTCACCATGTCCTGTGAGAGTCAACAACCCAGTTCAACTTGTACCAAATATTTCACCATGTACTGTGAAAGTCAACAACTCCATTCAAAATGTACCAAATATTTCACCATGTCCTGTGAAAGTCAACAACCCCTTTCAACTTGTACCAAATATTTCACGATATCCTGTGAAAGTCAACAACCCCATTCAAAATGTACCAAATATTTCACCATGTGCTGTGAAAGTCAACAACTCCATTCAACTTGTACCAAATATTTCACCATGTCCTGTGAGAGTCAACAACCCAGTTCAACTTGTACCAAATATTTCACCATGTACTGTGAAAGTCAACAACTCCATTCAAAATATACCAAATATTTCACCATGTGCTGTGAAAGTCAACAACTCCATTCAAAATGTACCAAATATTTCACCATGTCCTGTGAAAGTCAACAACCCCGTTCAACTTGTACCAAATATTTCACCATTTCCTGTGAAAGTCAACAACTCCATTCAAAATGTACCAAATATTTCACCATATCCTGTGAAAGTCAACAGCCCCGCTCAACTTGTACCAAATATTTCACCATATCCTGTGAAAGTCAACAACTCCATTGAAAATGTATCAAATATTTCACCATGTGCTGTGAAAGTCAACAACTCCATTCAAAATGTACCAAATATTTCACCATATCCTGTGAGAGTCAACAACCCCATTCAACTTGTACCAAATATTTCACCGTGTACTGTGAAAGTCAACAACCCCATTCAAAATGTACCAAATATTTCACCATATCCTGTGAGAGTCAACAACCCAGTTCAACTTGTACCAAATATTTCACCATGTGCTGTGAAAGTCAACAACTCCATTCAAAATGTATCAAATATTTCACCATGTGCTGTGAAAGTCAACAACCCCATTCAAAATGTACCAAATATTTCACAATATCCTGTGAAAGTCAACAACCCCATTCAACTTGTACCAAATATATCACCATATCCTGTGAAAGTCAACAACCCCATTCAAAATGTACCAAATATTTCACCATATCCTGTGAATAAAATTTTAAATAAAGAAGAAATTATCCCCATATTAATTAGAGAACTGTTTTCAAACTTCTTTAATTAAACACACAACATTGAACGTTCCCGTATCATTCATAAATATTCATGTTGTTACACGTTATGCAGATCTAACACATGTAAGAGTCATAAAGAAATACGTGCAGGTGTAGTGGTCGACATTCGAGGAACTCTGATATTTCTTATCGGCATTCAGTAATATGTTCAACATAATAAACAATCCGTATATGAGTTTTACACAAAGTATGACCACTATTTGGTCAGTTCTGTCCAGATTTACTGCTACAAAAGGCAAAACTAAAAATTAAAAGGCATATTATCATAACGTAACAATATAATGGGTTATTTCTGCTTTTATCGTACACTAAATGAGAAGTTTGATATATTGGTGGCTCTCTTTATCATGACATAACAGTGGCTTTAATGTCTTGGCTCTGTTTATCGTGACATAACAGTAGCTTTAATGTCTTGGTTCTGTTTACCGTGACATAACAGTAGCTTTAATGTCTTGACTCTGTTTATCATGACATAACAGCAGCTTTAATGTCTTGGTCTGTTTTATCATAACGTAACAAAGGTTTAATTCTTGGTTCTGTTTTATCATAACGTTACCACAGGTTTGAAGTTTTGTTTGTCTTGTCATGACATAACAATAGGTTTGATGTTTTGGTTCTGTTTTGTCTTAACGTAACAACAGGTTTGATGTTTTGGTTCTGTTTTGTCTTAACGTAACAACAGGTTTGATGTTTTGGTTCTGTTTTGTCATAACGTAACAAAAGGTTTAATGTTTTGGTTCTGTTTTGTCATAACGTAAGAAAAGGTTTGATGTTTTGGTTCTGTTTTGTCATAACGTAACAAAAGGTTTGATGTTTTGGTTCTGTTTTGTCATAACGTAACAAAAGGTTTGAAGTTTTTGTTTGTTTTGTCTTAACGTAACAATAGGTTTGATGTTTTGGTTCTGTTTTGTCATAACGTAACAAAAGGTTTAATGTTTTGGTTCTGTTTTATCATAACGTAACAAAAGGTTTAATGTCTTGGTTCTGTTTTATCATAACGTTACAACAGGTTTCAAGTTTTTGTTTATTTTGTCATGACATAACAATAGGTTTGATGTTTTGCTTCTGTTTTGTCATAACGTAACAACAGGTTTGAAGTTTTTGTTTGTTTTGTCATGACATAACAATAGGTTTGATATTTTGGTTCTGTTTTATCATAACGTAACAAAAGGTTTAATGTCTTGGTTCTGTTTTCCCATAACGTTACAACAGGTTTGAAGTTTTTCTTTGTTTTGTCATGACATAACAATAGGTTTGATGTTTTGGTTCTGTTTTGTCATAACGTAACAAAAGGCTTAATGTCTTGGTTCTGTTTTATCATAACGTAACAAAAGGTTTGAAGTTTTTGTTTGTTTTATCATAACGTAACAAAAGGTTTGATGTTTTAGTTTTGTTTTGTCTTAACGCAACAACAGGTTTGATGTTTTGGTTCTGTTTTGTCATAACGTAACAAAAGGTTTAATGTTTTGGTTCTGTTTTGTCATAACGTAACAAAAGATTTAATGTATTGGTTCTGTTTTGTCATAACGTAACAACAGGTTTGATGTTTTGGTACTGTTTTGTCATAACGTAACAAAAGGTTTAATGTCTTGGTTCTGCTTTATCATAACGTTACAACAGGTTTGAAGTTTTTGTTTGTTTTGTTATGACATAACAATAGGTTTGATGTTTTGGTTCTGTTTTGTCATAACGTAACAACAGGTTTAATGTCTTGGTTCTGTTTTATCATGACATAACAGTAGCTTTAATGTCTTAGCTCTGTTTATCATGACATAACAGCAGCTTTAATGTCTTGGTCTGTTTTATCATGACATAACTGTAGCTTTAATGTCTTGGCTCTGTTTATCATGACATAACAGCAGCTTTAATGTCTGGGTCTGTTTTATCATAACGTAACAAAAGGTTTAATGTCTTCGTTCTGTTTTATCATAACGTAAGAAAAGGTTTGATGTTTTGGTTCTGTTTTGTCATAACGTAAGAAAAGGTTTGATGTTTTGGTTCTGTTTTATCATAACGTTACAACAGGTTTGAAGTTTTTGTTTGTTTTGTCATAACATAACAATATGTTTGATGTTTTGCTTCTGTTTTTCATAACGTAACAACAGGTTTGAAGTTTTTGTTTGTTTTGTCATGACATAACAATAGGTTTGATGTTTTGGTTCTGTTTTGTCTTAACGTAACAAAAGGTTTAATGTTTTGGTTCTGTTTTGTCATAACGTAAGAAAAGGTTTGATGTTTTGGTTCTGTTTTGTCATAACGTAAGAAAAGGTTTGATGTTTTGGTTCTGTTTTGTCATAACGTAACAAAAGGTTTGATGTTTTGGTTCTGTTTTATCATAACGTAACAAAAGGTTTAATGTCTTGGTTCTGTTTTATCATAACGTTACAACAGGTTTGAAGTTTTTGTTTGTTTTGTCATAACATAATAATATGTTTGATGTTTTGGTTCTGTTTTATCATAACGTAACAAAAGGTTTTATGTCTTGGTTCTGTTTTATCATAAAGTTACAACAGTTTTGAAGTTTTTGTTTATTTTGTCATAACATAACAATAGGTTTGATGTTTTGGTTCTGTTTTGTCATAACGTAACAAAAGGTTTAATGTCTTGGTTCTGTTTTATCATAACGTAACAAAAGGTTTGAAGTTTTTGTTTGTTTTATCATAACGTAACAAAAGGTTTGATGTTTTGGTTCTGTTTTGTCATAACGTAACAAAAGATTTAATGTTTTGGTTCTGTTTTATCATAACGTAACAAAAGGTTTAATGTCTTGGTTCTGTTTTATCATAACGTTACAACAGGTTTGAAGTTTTTGTTTGTTTTGTCATGACATAACAATAGGTTTGATGTTTTGGTTCTGTTTTGTCATAATGTAACAACAGGTTTGATGTTTTGGTTCTGTTTTGTCATGACATAACAATAGGTTTGATATTTTGGTTCTGTTTTATCATAACTTAACAATAGGTTTAATGTCTTGGTTCTGTTTTATCATAACGTTACAACAGGTTTGAAGTTTTTGTTTGTTTTGTCATGATATAACAATAGGTTTGATGTTTTGGTTCTATTTTGTCATAACGTAACAAAAGGTTTAATGTCTTGGTTCTGTTTTATCATAACGTTACAACAGGTTTGAAGTTTTTGTTTATTTTGTCATAACATAACAATAGGTTAGATGTTTTGGTTCTGTTTTGTCATAACGTAACAAAAGGTTTAATGTCTTGGTTCTGTTTTATCATAACGTAACAAAAGGTTTGAAGTTTTTGTTTGTTTTATCATAACGTAACAAAAGGTTTGATGTTTTTGTTTGTTTTGTCATGACATAACAACAGGTTTGATGTTTTGGTTCTGTTTTGTCATAACGTAACAAAAGGTTTAATGTCTTGGTTCTGCTTTATCATAACGTAACAAAAGATTTAATGTTTTTGTTTGTTTTGTCATGACATAACAATAGGTTTGATGTTTTGGTTCTGTTTTGTCATAACGTAACAAAAGGTTTAATGTCTTGGTTCTGTTTTATCATAACGTAACAAAAGGTTTGAAGTTTTTGTTTGTTTTATCATAACGTAACAAAAGGTTTGATGTTTTGGTTTTGTTTTGTCTTAACGCAACAACAGGTTTGATGTTTTGGTTCTGTTTTGTCATAACGTAACAAAAGGTTTAATGTTTTGGTTCTCTTTTGTCATAACGTAACAAAAGATTTAATGTTTTGGTTCTGTTTTGTCATAACGTAACAAAAGGTTTGATGTTTTGGTTCTGTTTTGTTATAACGTAACAAAACGTTTGATGTTTTGGTTCTGTTTTGTCATAACGTAACAAAAGGTTTGAAGTTTTTGTTTGTTTTGTCATGACATAACAACAGGTTTGATGTTTTGGTTCTGTTTTGTCATAACGTAACAAAAGGTTTAATGTCTTTGTTCTGTTTTATCATAACGTTACAACAGGTTTGAAGTTTTGTTTGTTTTGTTATGACATAACAATAGGTTTGATGTTTTGGTTCTGTTTTGTCATAACGTAACAACAGGTTTAATGTCTTGGTTCTGTTTTATCATGACATAACAGTAGCTTTAATGTCTTAGTTCTTTTATCATGACATAACAGCAGCTTTAATGTCTTGGTCGGTTTTATCATGACATAACAGTAGCTTTAATGTCGTGGCTCTGTTTATCATGACATAACAGCAGCTTTAATGTCTGGGTCTGTTTTATCATAACGTAACAAAAGGTTTAATGTCTTCGTTCTGTTTTATCATAACGTTACAACAGGTTTGAAGTTTTTGTTTGTTTTATCATAACGTAACAAAAGGTTTAATGTTTTGGTTCTGTTTTATCATAACGTAACAAAAGGTTTAATGTCTTGGTTCTGTTTTATCATAACGTTACAACAGGTTTGAAGTTTTTGTTTGTTTTGTCCTGACATAACAATAGGTTTCATGTTTTGCTTCTGTTTTGTCATAACCTAACAACAGGTTTGAAGTTTTTGTTTGTTTTATCATGACATAACAATAGGTTTGATGTTTTGGTTCTGTTTTGTCTTAACGTAACAACAGGTTTGATGTTTTGGTTCTATTTTATCATAACGTAAGAAAAGGTTTGATGTTTTGGTTCTGTTTTGTCATAACGTAAGAAAAGGTTTGATGTTTTGGTTCTGTGTTGTCATAACGTAACAAAAGGTTTGATGTTTTGGTTCTGTTTTATCATAACGTAACAAAAGGTTTAAGTCTTGGTTCTGTTTTATCATAACGTTACAACAGGTTTGAAGTTTTTGTTTGTTTTGTCATAACATAAAAATATGTTTGATGTTTTGGTTCTGTTTTGTCATAACGTAACAACAGGTTTGAAGTTTTTGTTTGTTTTGTCATGACATAACAATAGGTTTGATGTTTTGGTTCTGTTTTGTCTTAACGTAACAACAGGTTTGATGTTTTGGTTCTATTTTATCATAACGTAACAAAAGGTTTAATGTTTTGGTTCTGTTTTGTCATAACGTAAGAAAAGGTTTGATGTTTTGGTTCTGTTTTGTCATAACGTAAGAAAAGGTTTGATGTTTTGGTTCTGTTTTATCATAACGTTACAACAGGTTTGATGTTTTTGTATGTTTTGTCATCACCTAACAATATGTTTGATGTTTTGGTTCTGTTTTATCATAACGTAACAAAAGGTTTAATGTCTTGGTTCTGTTTTATCATAACGTTACAACAGGTTTGAAGTTTTTGTTTATTTTGTCATAACATAACAATAGGTTTGATGTTTTGGTTCTGTTTTGTCATAACGTAAAAAAAGGTTTAATGTCTTGGTTCTGTTTTATCATAACGTAACAAAAGGTTTGAAGTTTTTCTTTGTTTTATCATAACGTAACAAAAGGTTTGATGTTTTGGTTCTGTTTTGTCATAACGTAACAAAAGATTTAATGTTTTGGTTCTGTTTTATCATAACGTAACAAAAGGTTTAATGTCTTGGTTTTGTTTTATCATAACGTTACAACAGGTTTGAAGTTTTTGTTTGTTTTGTCATGACATCACAATAGGTTTGATGTTTTGGTTCTGTTTTGTCATAACGTAACAACAGGTTTGAAGTTTTTGTTTGTTTTGTCATGACATAACAAAAGGTTTAATGTCTTGGTTCTGTTTTATCATAACGTAACAAAAGGTTAGAGGTTTTTGTTTGTTTTATCATAACGTAACAAAGGTTTGATGTTTTGGTTTTGTTTTGTCTTAACGCAACAACAGGTTTGATGTTTTGGTTCTGTTTTGTCATAACGTAACAAAAGGTTTAATGTTTTGGTTCTCTTTTTTGTCATAACGTAACAAAAGATTTAATGTTTTGGTTCTGTTTTGTCATAACGTAACAAAAGGTTTGATGTTTTGGTTCTGTTTTGTTATAACGTAACAAAACGTTTGATGTTTTGGTTCTGTTTTGTCATAACGTAACAAAAGGTTTGAAGTTTTTGTTTGTTTTGTCATGACATAACAACAGGTTTGATGTTTTGGTTCTGTTTTGTCATAACGTAACAAAAGGTTTAATGTCTTTGTTCTGCTTTATCATAACGTTACAACAGGTTTGAAGTTTTTGTTTGTTTTGTTATGACATAACAATAGGTTTGATGTTTTGGTTCTGTTTTGTCATAACGTAACAACAGGTTTAATGTCTTGGTTCTGTTTTATCATGACATAACAGTAGCTTTAATGTCTTAGCTCTGTTTATCATGACATAACAGCAGCTTTAATGTCTTGGTCGGTTTTATCATGACATAACAGTAGCTTTAATGTCGTGGCTCTGTTTATCATGACATAACAGCAGCTTTAATGTCTGGGTCTGTTTTATCATAACGTAACAAAAGGTTTGATGTTTTGGTTCTGTTTTGTCATAACGTAAGAAAAGGTTTGATGTTTTGGTTCTGTTTTGTCATAACGTAACAAAAGGTTTGATGTTTTGGTTCTGTTTTGTCATAACGTAACAAAAGGTTTAATGTCTTGGTTCTGTTTTATCATAACGTAACAAAAGGTTTGAAGTTTTTGTTTGTTTTATCATAACGTAACAAAAGGTTTGATGTTTTGGTTCTGTTTTGTCATAACGTAACAAAAGATTTAATGTTTTGGTTCTGTTTTATCATAACGTAACAAAAGGTTTAATGTCTTTGTTCTGCTTTATCATAACGTTACAACAGGTTTGAAGTTTTTGTTTGTTTTGTTATGACATAACAATAGGTTTGATGTTTTGGTTCTGTTTTGTCATAACGTAACAACAGGTTTAATGTCTTGGTTCTGTTTTATCATGACATAACAGTAGCTTTAATGTCTTAGCTCTGTTTATCATGACATAACAGCAGCTTTAATGTCTTGGTCGGTTTTATCATGACATAACAGTAGCTTTAATGTCGTGGCTCTGTTTATCATGACATAACAGCAGCTTTAATGTCTGGGTCTGTTTTATCATAACGTAACAAAAGGTTTTATGTCTTGGTTCTGTTTTATCATAAAGTTACAACAGGTTTGAAGTTTTTGTTTATTTTGTCATAACATAACAATAGGTTTGATGTTTTGGTTCTGTTTTGTCATAACGTAACAAAAGGTTTAATGTCTTGGTTCTGTTTTATCATAACGTAACAAAAGGTTTGAAGTTTTTGTTTGTTTTATCATAACGTAACAAAAGGTTTGATGTTTTGGTTCTGTTTTGTCATAACGTAACAAAAGATTTAATGTTTTGGTTCTGTTTTATCATAACGTAACAAAAGGTTTAATGTCTTGGTTCTGTTTTATCATAACGTTACAACAGGTTTGAAGTTTTTGTTTGTTTTGTCATGACATAACAATAGGTTTGATGTTTTGGTTCTGTTTTGTCATAACGTAACAACAGGTTTGATGTTCTGGTTCTGTTTTGTCATGACATAACAATAGGTTTGATATTTTGGTTCTGTTTTATCATAACTTAACAATAGGTTTAATGTCTTGGTTCTGTTTTATCATAACGTTACAACAGGTTTGAAGTTTTTGTTTGTTTTGTCATGATATAACAATAGGTTTGATGTTTTGGTTCTGTTTTGTCATAACGTAACAAAAGGTTTAATGTCTTGGTTCTGTTTTATCATAACGTTACAACAGGTTTGAAGTTTTTGTTTATTTTGTCATAACATAACAATAGGTTTGATGTTTTGGTTCTGTTTTGTCATAACGTAACAAAAGGTTTAATGTCTTGGTTCTGTTTTATCATAACGTAACAAAAGGTTTGAAGTTTTTGTTTGTTTTATCATAACGTAACAAAAGGTTTGATGTTTTTGTTTGTTTTGTCATGACATAACAACAGGTTTGATGTTTTGGTTCTGTTTTGTCATAACGTAACAAAAGGTTTAATGTCTTGGTTCTGCTTTATCATAACGTAACAAAAGATTTAATGTTTTTGTTTGTTTTGTCATGACATAACAATAGGTTTGATGTTTTGGTTCTGTTTTGTCATAACGTAACAAAAGGTTTAATGTCTTGGTTCTGTTTTATCATAACGTAACAAAAGGTTAGAAGTTTTTGTTTGTTTTATCATAACGTAACAAAAGGTTTGATGTTTTGGTTTTGTTTTGTCTTAACGCAACAACAGGTTTGATGTTTTGGTTCTGTTTTGTCATAACGTAACAAAAGGTTTAATGTTTTGGTTCTCTTTTGTCATAACGTAACAAAAGATTTAATGTTTTGGTTCTGTTTTGTCATAACGTAACAAAAGGTTTGATGTTTTGGTTCTGTTTTGTTATAACGTAACAAAACGTTTGATGTTTTGGTTCTGTTTTGTCATAACGTAACAAAAGGTTTGAAGTTTTTGTTTGTTTTGTCATAACATAACAACAGGTTTGATGTTTTGGTTCTGTTTTGTCATAACGTAACAAAAGGTTTAATGTCTTTGTTCTGCTTTATCATAACGTTACAACAGGTTTGAAGTTTTTGTTTGTTTTGTTATGACATAACAATAGGTTTGATGTTTTGGTTCTGTTTTGTCATAACGTAACAACAGGTTTAATGTCTTGGTTCTGTTTTATCATGACATAACAGTAGCTTTAATGTCTTAGCTCTTTTTATCATGACATAACAGCAGCTTTAATGTCTTGGTCTGTTTTATCATGACATAACAGTAGCTTTAATGTCGTGGCTCTGTTTATCATGACATAACAGCAGCTTTAATGTCTGGGTCTGTTTTATCATAACGTAACAAAAGGTTTAATGTCTTCGTTCTGTTTTATCATAACGTTACAACAGGTTTGAAGTTTTTGTTTGTTTTATCATAACGTAACAAAAGGTTTAATGTTTTGGTTCTGTTTTATCATAACGTAACAAAAGGTTTAATGTCTTGGTTCTGTTTTATCATAACGTTACAACAGGTTTGAAGTTTTTGTTTGTTTTGTCCTGACATAACAATAGGTTTCATGTTTTGCTTCTGTTTTGTCATAACCTAACAACAGGTTTGAAGTTTTTGTTTGTTTTATCATGACATAACAATAGGTTTGATGTTTTGGTTCTGTTTTGTCTTAACGTAACAACAGGTTTGATGTTTTGGTTCTATTTTATCATAACGTAAGAAAAGGTTTGATGTTTTGGTTCTGTTTTGTCATAACGTAAGAAAAGGTTTGATGTTTTGGTTCTGTTTTATCATAACGTTACAACAGGTTTGATGTTTTTGTATGTTTTGTCATCACCTAACAATATGTTTGATGTTTTGGTTCTGTTTTATCATAACGTAACAAAAGGTTTAATGTCTTGGTTCTGTTTTATCATAACGTTACAACAGGTTTGAAGTTTTTGTTTATTTTGTCATAACATAACAATAGGTTTGATGTTTTGGTTCTGTTTTATCATAACGTAAAAAAAGGTTTAATGTCTTGGTTCTGTTTTATCATAACGTAACAAAAGGTTTGAAGTTTTTGTTTGTTTTATCATAACGTAACAAAAGGTTTGATGTTTTGGTTCTGTTTTGTCTTAACGTAACAACAGGTTTGATGTTTTTGTTCTGTTTTGTCTTAACGTAACAAAAGGTTTGATGTTTTGGTTCTGTTTTATCATAACGTTACAACAGGTTTGATGTTTTTGTATGTTTTGTCATCACCTAACAATATGTTTGATGTTTTGGTTCTGTTTTATCATAACGTAACAAAAGGTTTAATGTCTTGGTTCTGTTTTATCATAACGTTACAACAGGTTTGAAGTTTTTGTTTATTTTGTCATAACATAACAATAGGTTTGATGTTTTGGTTCTGTTTTATCATAACGTAAAAAAAGGTTTAATGTCTTGGTTCTGTTTTATCATAACGTAACAAAAGGTTTGAAGTTTTTGTTTGTTTTATCATAACGTAACAAAAGGTTTGATGTTTTGGTTCTGTTTTGTCTTAACGTAACAACAGGTTTGATGTTTTTGTTCTGTTTTGTCTTAACGTAACAAAAGGTTTGATGTTTTGGTTCTGTTTTTTCATAACGTAACAAAAGGTTTAATGTTTTGGTTCTGTTTTATCATAACGTAACAAAAGGTTTGATATTTTTGTTCTGTTTTGTCATAACGTAACAAAAGGTTTAATGTCTTGGTTCTGTTTTATCATAACGTTAAAACAGGTTTGAAGATTTTGTTTGTTTTGTCATGACATAACAATAGGTTTGATGTTTTGGTTCTGTTTTGTTTTAACGTAACAAAAGGTTTGATGTTTTGGTTCTGTTTTTTCATAACGTAACAAAAGGTTTAATGTTTTGGTTCTGTTTTATCATAACGTAACAAAAGGTTTGATATTTTTGTTCTGTTTTGTCATAACGTAACAAAAGGTTTAATGTTTTGGTTGTGTTTTATCATAAAGTAACAAAAGGTTTAATGTCTTGGTTCTGTTTTATCATAACGTTACAACAGGTTTGAAGTTTTTGTTTGTTTTGTCATGACATAACAAAAGGTTTGATGTTTTTGTTTGTTTTGTTTTAACGTAACAACAGGTTTGATGTTATGGTTCTGTTTGGTCATAACATAACAACAGGTTTGATATTTTGGCTGTGTTGAATTATACCGTAACAATAGTTTTAATGTCTTGATTCTATTTTATTATAATGTTACAATAGTTTCAATGTTTTGATTCTATTTTATTATTACGTAACAACAGCATTTAAGATCATGGCTTTGCTTTATTAAACCATAACTTATTTGTAATAAAATAAGCCCCAGTTTTCTGTTTCGCTCTTCTATTTATTACAGTACTCTAACCTAATTCAGTCAGGTTCAAAACATGGGGTTCGAGATTACTTTCCCTTTGCCACTTCATGTATCAATTTATCATTAGAAGAAATGTAAAATAACCACTCAGTCTGGAGATGAGACAAATATTATAATAATGAGACGACAGAAAGATAACAATAACAATATGTAACAAAATTTATACTTTTTCTTGTTCCTGGACAGAAAGTGTTATTTCCCAATTGCTTATGCCTAAAGTAAATGGAAAAGACCTATTTTTCTCTTGAAAATTTACTTTCGTAAACTGGGAACATGTAATGAAAGCATGATTGGAGACTTTATTTGGGGGCTGATACGCGAAAGTGATTTACATTACAGTCGCAAATCTTGAAAAACTACTCACTTCTAAACACTTTTATATAACTTTAGTATAAATACATGTAAATCTTGATTCATATGTTGTTTTATTCAGACCTTATGTACATGAAAATTTGCCCGTTTTTACATAGAAAATAGATTAATTTCTAAAATTCATTATCTAGGTCACAAAAGTAAAGTTTGAAGGGAATAATGTCCATTTTCTGTACTTTTACAACATAAGTAATTAAGAAATAACACATACTATCCAGGAACAAAATTTGTGTTACATAGTGTAATAACACATACTGTCCAGGAACAAAATTTGTGTTACATCGTGTTATCAGACAACACAAATATGACGATAATCGAACAACACAACTACGACAATAATCAGAAACACAAATATAATAATCAGACAACACAAGTATGACAATATAATCAGACAACACAACGATAATAATATTCAGACGACACAAAGATAACAATAAAGACAACACAAAGATAACAATAAAGACAACACAAGTGTGAAAATAATCAGACGACACAACGATAACAATAATCAGAAATACAAAAATAATAATCAGACAACACAAGTATGCCAATAATCAGACAGAACAGAAATGAAACAACACGAAAAAATTGATGGTTAGTTATTTTTATATTGTGTTACGTCCTACACATGTCTAACAACAGCACAAAAGTAGAACATTCAATAGACTGTGATTGTTCACGTATTAAGCTAATTGCTAGCTCGTTCGGTGGATTCGTTCTATTCAGGTTAGTTTAGGAACCTACAAGAAAGTATATTAAATCAATTAGAAAACAGTTTGTTCTTGTTTGTCTTTGTGTTCGTCAAATTACTTTAGAAAAACAACAATAAAAAGAATAAAAAACGTTTTGAAAGCTTGCTGTCCACGATTGGAAGGGCGAGGCCGTTTCTGTGGACCTGTCTCACGTTATTATGAATAAGTCATCGCCATCCACTGCAGAGTTTTAACAAAAAGTTCTCCATCGCAGGCGTTGTCAGCGTGGCGCGTGCCTCGTAACTTAACTTCCAACTCGCACCATTCAGACTCGCTCAGAGCTTTCGTTAATTTTCCTTTTGTATGAGCCGTACGAGCAATCTGTGCAGATCGAACGAATTGTTTCGTCGTATTGAAACGGAAATCTAGCGACGAGAAAGTTACCATGGCGTTCCTAAGCCTATCTTCTGTGATCTTTGTTCACGTAACGTTAGTATACACTGAGGTAAGTTCTACAATTATCATAACTAACAAATATACACAAAAATTTCTAACATATTTTATTTATTCTTTCGAGGACGATTTGTTCAAGAGGGTAGTTTTATTTTATTTATTTAAACCTATAATTAAGTCTATTGATTTTAACATGGTAATCAAGTCTATTGATTTTAACATGTTAGCAGATATTTTCGTTCATGTTTGTGGTTCCTGAGAAAATATGTGTCATGATAACTTATCTAATATGTTTGTAAACACAAACCTACACAATCTGCGCTTTTCCCATTACGAGTATCGAAACCCTATTTCTAGCATATTGATTCCGCAGACATGCCGCTCTGCCACTGGAGGATTGTCTGTGATAAGAACCTAAACTAAAAACAAAGGTGGATCAAGATCCCTTTCTTAAGCCTCACCAATACAGAAGTTTAGTTTACGGAAATAAAACGTGGACTGGGAACATGAAGTTATGAATATTTAATATTCTGATAACGTTCCGATATATTTAACTATAAACCTTCTGTTTATATAGCAGGCAGAGAAACGAGTATGAACTTTATAAAATACACCCGGAGTTTGAAAATAAATTTACAAGTGAAACAACTTAAAACTGTTTATTATCTTTCAACAAACAGTAACACTAGTAAAGTGTGGAGCTCTTTATAACTGTTTATTATCCTTCAACAAACAGTAACACTAGTAAAATGTGGAGCTCTATAACTGTTTATTATCCTTCAACAAACAGCAACACTAATAAAGTGTGGAGCTCTTTATAACTGTTTATTATCCTTCAACAAACAGTAACACTAGTAAAGTGTGGAGCTCTTTATAACTGTTTATTATCTTTCAACAAACAGCAACACTAATAAAGTGTGGAGCTCTTTATAACTGTTTATTATCCTTCAACAAACAGTAACACTAGTAAAGTGTGGAGCTCTTTATAACTGTTTATTATCCTTCAACACACAGTAACACTATTAAAGTGTGGAGCTCTTTATAACTGTTTATTATCTTTCAACAAACAGTAACACTAGTAAAGTGTGGAGCTCTTTATAACTGTTTATTATCTTTCAACAAACAGTAACACTAGTAAAGTGTGGAGCTCTTTATAACTGTTTATTATCTTTCAACAAACAGTAATACTATTCAAGTGTGGAGCTCTTTATAACTGTTTATTACCCTTCAACAAACAGTAACACTAGTAAAGTGTGGAGCTCTTTAGAATATGTTTATTATCTTTCAACAAACAGTAACACTAGTAAAGTGTGGAGGTCTTTATAACTGTTTATTATCTAAACAGTAACACTAATAAAGTGTGGAGCTCTTTATAACTATTTATTATCCTTCAACAAACAGTAACACTAGTAAAGTGTGGAGCTCTTTATAACTGTTTATTATCCTTCAACAAACAGTAACACTAGTAAAGTGTGGAGCTCTTATAACTGTTTATTATCTCTCAACAAACAGTAACACTACTAAAGTGTGGAGCTCTTTATAACTGTTTATTATCCTTCAACACAGAGTAACACTAGTAAAGTGTGGAGCTCTTTATAACTGTTTATTATCTTTCAACACACACTAACACTAGTAAAGTATGGAGCTGTTTAGAATATGTTTATTATCTTTCAACAAACAGTAACACTAATAAAGTGTGGAGCTCTTTATAACTGTTTATTATCTTTCAACAAACAGTAACACTAGTAAAGTATGGAGCTGTTTAGAATATGTTTATTATCTTTCAACAAACAGTAACACTAATAAAGTGTGGAGCTCTTTATAACTGTTTATTATCTTTCAACAAACAGTAACACTAGTAAAGTGTGGAGCTCTTTATAACTGTTTATTATCTTTCAACAAACAGTAACAGTAGTAAAGTGTAAAGCTCTTTATAACTGTTTATTATCTTTCAACAAACAGTAACACTAGTAAAGTGTGGAGCTCTTTATAACTGTTTATTATCTTTCAACAAACAATGACACTAGTAAAGTGTGGAGCTTTTTTGAATATGTTTATTATCTTTTAACAAACAGTAACACTAGTAAAGTGTGGAGCTCTTTATAACTGTTTATTATCTTTCAACAAACAGTAACACTAGTAAAGTGTGGAGCTCTTTATAACTGTTTATTATCTTTCAACAAACAGTAACACTAGTAAAGTGTGGAGCTCTTTATAACTGTTTATTATCTTTCAACAAACAGTAACACTAGTAAAGTGTGGAGCTCTTTATAACTGTTTATTATCTAAACAGTAACACTAATAAAGTGTGGAGCTCTTTATAACTATTTATTATCCTTCAACAAACAGTAACACTAGTAAAGCGTGGAGCTCTTTATAACTGTTTATTATCCTTCAACAAACAGTAACACTACTAAAGTGTGGAGCTCTTATAACTGTTTATTATCTTTCAACAAACAGTAACACTAGTAAAGTGTGGAGCTCTTTATAACTGTTTATTATCTTTCAACAAACAGTAACACTAGTAAAGTGTGGAGCTCTTTATAACTGTTTATTATCTTTCAACAAACAGTAACACTAGTAAAGTGTGGAGCTCTTTATAACTGTTTATTATCTTTCAACAAACAGTAACACTAGTAAAGTGTGGAGCTCTTTATAACTGTTTATTATCTTTCAACAAACAGTAACACTAGTAAAGTGTGGAGCTCTTTATAACTGTTTATTATCTAAACAGTAACACTAATAAAGTGTGGAGCTCTTTATAACTGTTTATTATCTTTCAACAAACAGAACACTAATAAAGTGTGGAGCTCTTTATAACTGTTTATTATCTTTCAACAAACAGTAACACTAATAAAGTGTGGAGCTCTTTATAACAGTTTATTATCTTTCAACAAACAGTAACACTAGTAAAGTGTGGAGCTCTTTATAACTGTTTATTACCCTTCAACAAACAGTAACACTAGTAAAGTCTGGAGCTCTTTAGAATATGTTTATTATCTTTCAACAAACAGTAACACTAGTAAAGTGTGGAGCTCTTTATAACTGTTTATTATCCTTCAACAAACAGTAACACTAGTAAAGTGTGGAGCTCTTTATAACTGTTTATTATCTTTCAACAAACAGTAATACTATTCAAGTGGGGAGCTTTTTATAACTGTTTATTACTCTTGAACAAACAGTAACACTAGTAAATAGTGGAGCTGTTTAGAACTGTTTATTACTCTTGAACAAACCATAACACTAGTAAATAGTGGAGCTGTTTAGAACTGTTTATTACTCTTGAACAAACAATAACACTAGTAAATAGTGGAGCTGTTTAGAACTGTTTATTACTCTTGAACAAACAATAACACTAGTAAATAGTGGAGCTGTTTGGAACTGTTTATTACTCTTGAACAAACAATAACACTAGTAAATAGTGGAGCTGTTTGGAACTGTTTATTACTCTTGAACAAACAATAACACTAGTAAATAGTGGAGCTGTTTAGAACTGTTTATTACTCTTGAACAAACAATAACACTAGTAAATAGTGGAGCTGTTTAGAACTGTTTATTACTCTTGAACAAATAATAACACTAGTAAATAGTGGAGCTGTTTGGAACTGTTTATTACTCTTGAACAAACAATAACACTAGTAAATAGTGGAGCTGTTTAGAACTCTTTGCTACTTTTGAACAAATAATAATGCTATTAAAGAGTGGAATTATTTTGAACTGTTTATTACAGTTGTTGTATAATTACACGGACAATTCTAAAAAAAATAGAAGTTTATATGCGTACAGCGAACAGATAATATCCCATTTGTTTTCAAAATTTGCACGAATATTTATTTCAACATAACTTATTCATCATGACTTTTTGGTCATAATGTGTGCAGTCTTACATAAATATATATACACATACTTTGTATAAACAAAAGTCGAGACAAAGTAAAAATAACGCATGCACTTATGAAAGGATCCCGAGGGTACAAGCTATAATGTGAGATATAAAATGTATTCTAAGTCTTGGAGGTCACTACAGAAGTAGCACCCATATTGCGATGGGGATACAACGTCTATCGGTCTCAACCTCCATTCGCCAGTCTGACATAAATAATAATTAAATAAGCAAAGGAATAGAAACAGAAATTAGTAGAGTGAGGCGTTGGTGCTCAAGTCCACAACGTCCCACGTCTGTATCGCCCTTCACTGCCTGCAGAGGGTTGTGGGAAGGTAACATATTTACATAATAAATTCAAAATAGACATTTATGTGTTTGTGTTAAAACGATGTCGTAAAACAACCGTATAGTGTAATGAACTACAAGAAAGAGACAACGTTCAAGCCTATTGCGTATAATGAAGATGAATGAATGAGATATCACGTGACTGGTAGTTCTTAAACAGATAAAATGAGTGAAACAATCTCCTCGTGCAGGTAACTATTAAATACTTTATTATTTTTTTCATTGTCTTAGCCACCCTAAAACGACATCGCTAGAAGGAAATCATATTCTGAGTGAACATCAGAGGTTTCATGACACATGGATGTGATACGAATTTCGTATCCTGAAACTGTAATACGAGGCGTCAGTACGTCGTCAGTAAGATCAATGTATCTTCATGAAACTTGTCACGTGTTCAGTAAACACTTTTATACATTAAAAATAATAAATTCTAATAAAATGGTTAAAAATTAATGATTCAATAAATGAAGATCAGTATTGAATAGATGTTGTCTTTATTTATGTTATTAAAACATTACATGTAAAGTTAATATAAATTAACAATAATAAAATTTAAATAATCTGTTTTATTTCACTTCTCTTGTCAGCTACCATTTAGTTGATTAAACCTGAGAATTTGAAAAGAAACACTATGAACTCAAATAAGACAATATTTAGTAATATAGATAATAAACTACAGACACGACTGTAACAAACTTTGTAACAATGCTAGTAATATAGATAATAAATTACAGACAAGACTGTAAAACTTTGTAACAATGTTAGTAATATAGATAATAAACTACAGACAAGAATATAACAAACTTTGTAACAATGTTAGTAATACAGATAATAAATTACAGACAAGAATGTAACAAACTTTGTAACAGTGTTAGTAATACAGATAATAAATTACAGACAAGAATGTAACAAACTTTGTAACAGTGTTAGTAATACAGATAATAAATTACAGACAAGACTGTCAAACTTTGTAACAATGTTAGTAATGATAATAAACTACAGACAAGACTGTAACAAACTTTGTAAATTTAGTAAAACAGATAATAAATTACAAGACTGTAACAAACTTTGTAACAATGCTAGTAATATAGATAATAAATTACAGACAAGACTGTAAAACTTTGTAACAATGTTAGTAATATAGATAATAAACTACAGACAAGAATGTAACAAACTTTGTAACAGTGTTAGTAATACAGATAATAAATTACAGACAAGACTGTAACTAACTTTGTAACAATGTTAGTAATACAGATAATAAATTACAGACAAGAATGTAACAAACTTTGTAACAGTGTTAGTAATACAGATAATAAATTACAGACAAGAATGTAACAAACTTTGTAACAGTGTTAGTAATACAGATAATAAATTACAGACAAGACTGTAACAAACTTTGTAACAATGTTAGTAATATAGATAATAAACTACAGACAAGAATGTAACAAACTTTGTAACAATGTTAGTAATACAGATAATAAATTACAGACAAGACTGTAACTAACTTTGTAACAATGTTAGTAATACAGATAATAAATTACAGACAAGAATGTAACAAACTTTGTAACAGTGTTAGTAATACAGATAATAAATTACAGACAAGACTGTCAAACTTTGTAACAATGTTAGTAATACAGATAATAAATTACAGACAAGACTGTCAAACTTTGTAACAATGTTAGTAATACAGATAATAAACTACAGACAAGACTGTAACAAACTTTGTAACAATGTTAGTAAAACAGATAATAAATTACAGACAAGACTGTAACAAACTTTGTAACAATGTTAGTAATATAGATAATAAATTACAGATAAGACTGTAATAAACTTTGTAACAATGTTTGTAATATAGATAATAAATTACAGACAAGACTGTAACAAACTTTGTAACAATGTTAGTAATATAGATAATAAACTACAGACAAGAATGTAACAAACTTTGTAACAATGTTAGTAATATAGATAATAAACTACAGACAAGAATGTAACAAACTTTGTAACAATGTTAGTAATACAGATAATAAACTACAGACAAGACTGTAACAAACTTTGTAACAATGTTAGTAAAACAGATAATTAATTACAGACAATACTGTAACAAACTTTGTAACAATGTTAGTAATATAGATAATAAATTACAGACAAGACTGTAACAAACTTTGTAACAATGTTAGTAATACAGATAATAAACTACAGACAAGACTGTAACAAACTTTGTAACAATGTTAGTAAAACAGATAATAAATTACAGACAAGACTGTGACAAACTTTGTAACAATGTTAGTAATATAGATAATAAATTACAGACAGGACTGTCAAACTTTGTAACAATGTTAGTAATGTGGATAATAAATTACAGATAAGACTGTAATAAACTTTGTAACAATGTTAGTAATATAGATAATAAATTACAGACAAGACTTAACAAACTTTGTAACAATGTTAGTAATATAGATAATAAATTACAGACAAGACTGTCAAACTTTGTAACAATGTTAGTAATACAGATAATAAATTACAGACAAACCTTTCAAACTTTGTAACAAACCGTTGATAAAACTTCTGTGTCTGGATATATATCGTATTGTGGCATCAATAGGTATCTACTGCTGTGATGTGATACGCTCCCCTAATTATAACTTATCTACTTCCCTCTTTTCTTAAGAATCTAAGCCTTCTGTAAACATGGCTGTTTGTATATACTGTGAGGATTAGATAGGGCGGAGTGATCAGTTGAAATCCCCAAAAGAAGTTATGGTAAAGTCCAAGTGAATACATGTGATCTCAATTGTTTTTTTATCGTGAGCAGGGTGTGGTCGGTACAACGCCCCAATTGTAGGACCACGTGCTTCTGAACGTGTGTTACACATATGTAGAAGCTAGTCCTAACTGACGAAGAAGCGAGACAGAAGAACTGGTTAGCGTGTGACAGAAACCTTTAGCTGAAGAACAGTAGTCATAACCCAGCATAATTATCAGTTTGGGAATGGATCAGACAACATATTTTTATTTTACGTTAACTGGTATGTTTTGTTCTTAAAATGTTCAGTCTTTCTACAGTACGTGTGGTTCAGTAATAATAGTACTTTACTTTAATTTCTTTCTGATAACGGGTAATCGAGTTAATTCACTTTGCTTCTGTCATTATCAACTATAATAGTACAATAATTTCGTTCATATTGTGTGTTCACACAGAGCTACACAAGGCTTAGCTTTCCTCTGAGACAATAGCACCCAACGAACATTCTGGAGCTAGGCTAATGAACTCATATGATTTGACTGTTACTCTTATAAACTACCTATGGACCATCATATCCACGATTCGGCATGCTAATCCTTTTGGACCACGCTCGGAATATTCCCCTAGGTGGACTCAGCTGATAACCCATTGTGACTTTCCTATAAGAAATATACACACGCTCAGAATAGAATCAGACATGAAGAACATTGTTCAAGTAAATATTTTGAAGACCATAATTATGTATTCTATCAGAAAGTTATTATTTCAGTGACCATAATTGTGTATTTCATCAGACGGTTATTATCTTGATAGCCATAAGTATGCGTTTCATCAGGCGAATTATTGGTTATTGTTAACTTATTATTGTAGAAAGCCACCGAGCTGTTGGTTATTGTTACCATATTGTTGTAGAAAACCACCGAACTGTTGATTATTCTTAAAATGTTAATACAAAGGTTACACGTAACACTTTCTTACAAAAAGTGGTACTGGGTTCACTGGGGTACGGGTTGTATTTGTTTAGAGCCACGGGGAAAAGGTATTGTTTGTTGGTAACAAAGAACACGAGTTATGACTGTTGTTTTCCTGATCTAGGATGGTAACAAGGAACACAAGTTATGACTGTTGTTTTCCCGATCTAGGATGGTAACAAACAACACAAGTAATGACTATTGTTTTCCTGATCTAGGATGGTAACAAGGAACACAAGTTATGACTATTGTTTTCCTGATCTAGGATGGTAACAAGGAACACAAGTTATGACTGTTGTTTTCCCGATCTAGGATGGTAACAAACAACACAAGTGATGACTATTGTTTTCCTGATCTAGGATGGTAACAAGGAACACAAGTTATGACTATTGTTTTCCTGATCTAGGATGGTAACAAGGAACACAAGTGATGACTATTGTTTTCCTGATCTAGGATGGTAACAAACAACACAAGTGATGACTATTGTTTTCCTGATCTAGGATGGTAACAAGGAACACAAGTAATGACTATTGTTTTCCTGATCTAGGATGTTAGCAAAGAACACAAGTGATTACTGTTGTTTTCCTCATCTAGGAGTGTTCCTGTCCAGACTTGGAAGTTACCACTGAACCCCAGGCTCCAGACTGGCTAGAAATGAACGTCGTTGCTGGGTTTCGAGTTTGGCAGCTCCTCTTCCTCAGTATAGCTGGACTGATCGTTCTTGGTAAGTAACTCAGTTGGACTCGGTGTTTCCAATCCTCGTAGGTTCTGTTTGATTTGATTTTGTTATCGAACCCAAAGTTTAACACACAGATCAATAATACAGAATATAAATAGAATTCCAACATCGTGCTAAGAGCAGAGTAAAGTTCATTGTTCGATCTGAAAGTAATCTGGGTTGTCTTCAAAGTTTCAGATGCTGAAAATTGTCTAACAATTACTGAAAATTATCTTCTCTGATGTGTTAAATATACGCATATAATTATCAGTAAACCATAGAATATCAAAATCTCTTCTTCAGTGGACCCTTATAATATTTCTGTTGAACATATTTCCAAAATATCATAACGACAGCAGATGGAATATCCCTCGGGGAAAGGTGGCTTACAGAGTGATCCAAACATTCAGGCTGTTTGAAAGCATTTCAGTCAAAGTGATTTATATGATGACTTGTTCGTTTGTCGTTAAACAGAAAGGGACTGTTTGTGCTCTGTCCACTGTATGTATCGAAACCCTATATTAAGCCTTAAAAACACTTATAACTACCATTGAACCACCAGGATAGTGAAAAGTCTGATTAGTGACTACGATGAGAAACTGATGCTTGAAAAACCGACTTGTCTCCCTCTGAGACAACGAGAACTCTACGGATTTACAACACTAAAATCAGTGGTTCGATTCCTCTTGGTGGACACAATAGATAGTCCAATGTGGTTTTGTTATAACAAAACACACACAAAACCGGGTTATTTCACTTAACAGTCACAGCGCAAAAGGTTTATAGAGACTTAAGCAAGTAATTCCATTTCAACATCATTTCCAGAAAGCAGACAATAACAGTACTTTTATCACATTCAAGCGATACATCTGTATCTCTGCGGATTTATCAAAACTGGGTTTTGATACCCGTGGTTGTCAGAGCACAGATATTCCCTTATATAAATTTGTGCTTAACTACAAACGAACAGTTAATGGAACTTTTATGAAAACAAATCTCATTCCTCATATTGTATTTTCAGTTGTCCTTCTCTGTTGCTTTATGAAATGTCGCATTCCTCGGACGAAGCAAGAGATCGAAGCAGATTACCACCGCAAACAGTTAACTCGTACCTTCAGATCTCATCTTAACAAGATTGGGATGGACGACATTACGTTTAAAGTGGGTACGTAACTCTGTCTCTAACAACACAGAGAGAAATCACGATACGTGTTCTGTTTTCACTGTTAGGAAGTTTTAAACGAATGTTGGATGTCGTCATGTTGACTTTGTGGGGAGGACAAGCAGTTCCAGGAATGGTTTACGAGTGAAACCACGATGGTGTTCAGTGTCGGTGGGAAAGGGAATGTCCACGATTAGATTTAAAGTTTCGTCAAGGGGCTTGTTGGTATATAGAGATTCAATACCAAAATTGGTCAAGTGTGATTTGTGCCACGTAAGACAATTTGTTTAAATCGTTTTAAATATTTTAGATTTTTATGGATGTCTTGAAGAAACGTAGGACCTTATCTTCTCTCTCAAAGTTTAAGGATGACAAGTCTACATCTAGTTTTGTAAATTAACGAACAAAATAGAAAACCTTAATCCTGGTAATGTAATGTTTAATCTCAGTGACTTCCACCTTTAATCCTGATAATGTAATGTTTAATCTCAGTGACTTCCACCTTTAGTCCTGATAATGTAATATTTAATCTAAGTCACTTCCACCTTTAATCCTGATAATGTAATGTTTAATCTCAGTGACTTCCACCTTTAATCCTGATAATGTAATATTTAATCTCAGCGACTTCCACCTTTAATCCAAATAATGTAATATTTAATTTAAGTTATCTTCATCTTGATAATGTTTCTTTGTCGGCAAGCTCTATCTAAACTTTAACATTCCAGCTTTCAAACTAAACTATATAGCTTTTATTTACAATTTTGATAAAAGTTTACAAAACCCTTACTTCCTTTCCAGTGGGCCGCGGCATGGCCAGGTGGTTATGGCACTCGATTCGTAATCTGAAGGTCGCGAGTTCGAATCCCCGTCACATCAAACATGCTTACCCTTTCAGCCGTCGGGGCGTTTTAATGTGATGGTCAATCCTACTATTCTTTGGTAAAAGAGTAGTCCAAGAGTGGTGATGACCAGCTGCCTCTCCTCTAGACTTACACTGATAAATTAAGGACGGCTAGCGTAGATAGCACTCGTGTAGATTTGCACAAAATTCGAAACAAACCTAATCAAGCCTCACCAGCGATATCTAAATCAAACAACAACACGAAGCAAGATTTCATAAAAACGAAACTGAAAAACATTGCTCTGTCTTCATTGCACAGATATAATCCCTGTTGTCCTCTCCATTAAATAAGGTTGAACAACAAACCCATAAAATTATGTTTAAAAACAAATGTTATTGTTACTAAAGCAGACAAAGGTATTATTATCACGGAAAAATCTGAGTATATTGATAAACTAAACCACCAGCTTAGTGACCCTTGGAAATTAAAAAAAAATAAAAGATACAGACTTGTTGTCCCTAACCTTTCAGAGAGAAGATAAGGCCCTACGTTCCCTCAAGACCCTCAAAAACTAAATGGTTATCTATGAAACGACTTTTCAACAAATTGCCCCACGCGATGCCAAACCACGGGATATTCTTCATGGCCTATCCAAAGTACTCAAACCTGGATACCCTCTTCAAAGTTGAAGACTTTGTAAATACAACCTGTCTGCATTTATTGTTTCTATCTTTAAATCCCATACATTTAACGAATTCGCGAGTACTGATTCTTTTACCTTTGCTTCGGAAATCTCTAAACTTCCATCTGCTGGTTCATATGTCATGGCAAGTTTTGATATTGAATTTCCACATATCATCAGTCTCCTTGATGAAACTTTAGATATAATCATGGATTTTCTCTTCCCACTGATGCTGAACACCATCTTGGTTTCACTCGTAAGCAGGTTCTGGAACTTCTTGTCCTCTTCACACAGTTAGAGCGTTTCATCTTTAATGGCATGATAGCATGGAGCTGAAAGAGTATTAAAATATTATTTTGAAACTGTTTTTGTTGATTAAAATAAAATGAAGATGGCGCAGTGCACAATAGAGTGTTTTATAAATATTTTACGCTAATGATATTGTTTAGTAAGAATATATGAATTGCAACCACCTTTTTTATTTTGTTTTGATTCACTTTTGTTTTCCTTTTAGTTACGAAGTGTGTATGGTTATTAGATCTCTTGGGCTCAGCGCTAGAAAACAAAATAACGAGTTTTTAAAAAGGTATATACCTGAGACACGGATATCAAAAACCACACTTAAAACCAAAATAGGTTTTGTTTTTATAAACACGAGGAAAATGTTTAGTGTCTCTTTAATTCGATGTTTTTCAATGTACTAGATGAACTTCTGCAGGGGTTCCCTAGTGGCACAGCAGCATGTCTCCGGACTTACATCACTAGAATCTGGGTTTCGGTACCTGTGGTGGGCAGAGCTTACATAGCCCATTGTGTAGATTTGTTCTTAATTACAAACAAACAAAACTATCGCAGGGTTCCTAAAGTCTTCCGTTCCGAGAGTATTTTGTTTGTTTGAAATTAATCACAAAGCTGTATAAAGGGCTATCTGAGCTCCGCCCACCACTTCAAGAGCAAATAGAACTAAAATTAAGAGTGACAATATTTCTGTTTCTTGCTTTTGGAGTTCATATGTTATACTGTGTTGTAGCATACAGAGTACATAATTGTTCTCGTGATTCATGACATGTGTACGTTTTACTGATGTCAGGACGAAACAAATTGCAACGTTAAGGATTCCTTAGGTGGCGTAATTTTAGTGTATGCTGACATGTTGACAACCAACACACTACTCTGTAGTGATACAAGTGGTTAAAACAGGGAATCCTTGGAAAAATATATTTTGCTTCAAGTCTGTTTATTTCAATCAAGTTTTTTTGGTTTCTTTGTAATGATGTCCCTAAGTTATTTGTTTGTTAATGTTAAGACCAAAGCTACAACAATGGGATATGCGTGTTGTGCCCATCATGGGTATCGAAACCAGGTTCTTAGCGCTATAAGCCTTCAGACTTACCGCTGAGTCACTGAGAGCAATATACTTAACAAACTTAAATTAATGAAACTCTATTAAAATTCATCTAAAAATTAGCACCACTGGAATTCGTGTATCAGTTTAGAACAATACACTAAATTTGCGTAATGTGAAATTACTAACAATTTTCAGTCGCCATATTGTATTATCAATAGTCAATATATTTTACTTCGTTTGAATAAAACAAATCAATTATCGGAATGGGAAGTGTTCAATAGTTGCTTTCTCTCTAGACGATCACTACCAAAGTAGAGACAGCTAGTGCAGATAGTCCTAGAAAACTCGTGCACGAATCCTTTACTTTGTTTTATGTTAATAATTTAAAAGATATTTTCGATGAAGTTTTTCATCCGTCGTCTCGCCCGACACAATTATTTTTATATTGTTTTCAATTCATATTCAACTTTTATTCAAGATTTACTATATTTTTTACAATAGAGAAAACTTTCGAAAAATTCCACAACTTTTAACTAACAAAATCATCTTGTCTAATTTTGGAAAAAAAAAAATATGTTTATATATATTTTGCAGCTTGCAACGCCCCTGGGGACGTTAGTTAAAGGCGATACGGTATATCTAATTTCAGTTTTCCACTTTAATACATACATATATCCATTTCTGTTATTTGAAAAGATGCGTTTTAGACTAATAATTAATTTAATTATTAAGAGTATGAATATTCAGGGTAATTTCATGTTATTTCTGTTCCTCCGTGTTTTCGTGTGGTTGTTGTTTTATCACACACGTTGCTGTGCTTGTTGGTTTCAGCTTTGGAAAAAGTACAAGAAAGGTACGAAGAAGAACACAAGTTCGAAACGGAAAACAAAAAAACTTATTCAGAGAGCCCTGAGTTGTCCGACAGGGACGATCAGTTGATACTCCCTGACGACGATAAAGACGACCTCTCGACCAACATTGCTGTCGTAGATGGCAGTAAAAACAGATGGACGCTTCTCAGAAGACTTCAGAGAGTTATCAGTGGAATAAAGACAAAAAAAAACGATGTTTGAAGAGTCCTTAGACATGTATCCAATATAATTCATTTTAATCACCATCTTATATTTCTAGCACGATCTCTCAAAAGAAATTGTAAGAACAGAAATTATAACAATGTTTCCATATAAAAGATGCGCTTTTAAAAGAATATTTCGACTCAGTATCTTAGAGAGTCATATTAGTTTTTCAAATCTTTAAAGAATTGTCAGAAACGAAATCGTAGTCTAAATAATTGTCGCTAAGAGTTAGATTAATAGACACGATATCCTGGTGTCTAAGATGATTTGGTTTTAATAAAAGATATGTAGTTAATAACTACTCTTCTGAGAAATATAAAAAATAATTATAACAAGTTTTTCTATTTCTATATATTCTGGAAGTCTGAAAAGCTAAGTTCTACACACACGCACACACACATATATATGTATATATAATCGCATCAGCTCTATAGATATTGGATTAATTAAAAAGTTCTTGGTTTGCAGGGTTCAATTTTCAGCTTATTACAAACGTCTCCTAGCGAGTATTTTAGACATTAGCTGGTAATTTTGAGGCTTGTGTCGAAGTGTAGCTGATACCATTATTAAACGTGCCGTAGCGTGTATTTTTTGATAGAATTATAGTAATTAAAAGATGTGTTACGAATTAATATGCTGACAACCAATGTGATAGTAATTACTTAATGAATAATACACATTCTAATTATAGTTATTGTACACTAGCCAATGTTGGTTTTATTACATGTCCACATACAGAGAGCAGTGATATATATTATAACCATAAATTATTAAGCCATAAACAAAACGCATTAAAATTAAACAAAATATTTATGGTTATAATTAATCAGAGGTTGGGATTTACGGTTTTTAACGCAGTCCCTCCTCGTGATTTTGTTTATTCATTTAACTTCATTTGGATGTAATTAATTAATTTCACTATATATATATATATATATGTACATGAGCATTTAAATCGTACCAAATAAATATTTTGTATCATATTAAATAAAAGTTCCATTGTAACGTACATAAAAAAATCACGTTGAAAGTCCCATGGAAAGAAACCAAGGCTGATATACTAGTTCTCAGAAATAAGCACAAAGTGAACAAAACGAAATATTATTAATATACCATTTTTATTTTATTTTTCCACTGATAGAGGGTGATGTTACCTGTACTCACACGAGTACGACGTGAAATCTCGTTGTCGTTACTAGTCTATACAGTAAAGAAAGACAATCTTCCACGTAAAACCAATTCATTATCGAGAGAAATCGACTTGCTTCAGACATGATGACAAAAGTAAGAAGAATGATTTATGATAATTCAGGTGTTGTTCGGTACCCAAAGCCAGGTTGTAAGTCTTTAACGTTTTTTCACCACACCCAGAACATAAGCTGGTGGTTGAGGCACTTGAAAACTGAAAATCAAGCTAAACACATTTGGCCAGCACTTGGTTCTTTTTTTTCATCATGTGAGATAGAAATTGTAATTTTTGTTTCATGTCAGAAATCCAAATATTGTACGCTTCGAAATACACACAAAGTGTAAGTAGATCAAATATAGAAAGCGAAGTAAAAATATTGAGGTCTATATGATTTTTATTACGTATTTTTAGGCCTAACGTGTTTAGCGTGACTGTCAGAAGTACAATATTGTTTTTAATACAGTATTCTTAAAGAGAAAACACTGTTTAACACGATATCGTCAGGCGAAAATCGTTATTTGGTGTGGTAATATGAGAAGATTTAGCAATGTACGATTCCTGTGAATTATAAACAATTTATTTGTATGGTAACTGACATTTTGCATTAAAAGATATCTAATCGATTAATATCATATTATTGTAAGTAATACATTAATGTTGAGGGCTTATAACTCTAAAACTCTGGTTTTGGTAATTATGGTGGGCACAGCAATGATAACCCATCATATAGCTTTGGACTCAAAATACACACACACGCCGCATTTGTTATAAGCTGTATAAACAATAATATTTAACTCTCATAATAAATTATAGAAAGTCTAGAATATACAAAAACATCTGCGTTTTTATATTATTTACAGCACGAGAATGTCTAACAATCAATTTGCTGAATATTCGATTCAATCCCAGATACAAACTAGAGCATTATAACATATAAATAAAAATACAGATTTCGTAAAATCAACAGCACTAAGTGTGTGTGTGTTTTTCTAAAAGCAAAGCCACATCGAGCTATCTACTGAGACTACCAAAGGTCATCGAACCCCTAATTTTAGAATTGTAAACCCGTAGACTTACCGCTGTACTAGTGGGGGATAATTTTATAGTTGTTATATAGTTAGTAGTACTATTAAACAACACAGTAATAACACTTGACATTGGTTATCAGCACTATTAAACAACACAGTTATAATACTTGATATTGGATATCAGTACTATTAAACAACACAGTAATAATACTTGATATTGGTTATCAGTACTATTAAACAACACAGTATTAACACTTGACATTGGTTATCAGTACTATTAAACAACACAGTAATAATACTTGATATTGGTTATCAGTACTGTTAAACACCACAGTAATAACACTTGATATTGGTTATCAGTACTATTAAACAACACAGTAATAACACTTGACATTGGTTATCAGTACTATTAAACAACACAGTAATAACACTTGACATTGGTTGTCAGTACTATTAAACAACACAGTAATTATACTTGATATTGGTTATCAGTACTATTAAACAACACAGTAATAACACTTGACATTGGTTATCAGTACTATTAAACAACACAGTAATAACACTTGACATTGGTTATCAGTACTATTAAACAACACAGTAATAACACTTGACATTGGTTATCAGTACTATTAAACAACACAGTAATAATACTTGATATTGGTTATTAGTACTATTAAACAACACAGTAATAACACTTGACATTGGTTACCAGTACTATTAAACAACACAGTAATAACACTTGACATTGGTTATCAGTACTATTAAACAACACAGTAATAATACTTGATATTGGTTATTAGTACTATTAAACAACACAGTAATAACACTTGACATTGGTTATCAGTACTATTAAACAACACAGTAATAACACTTGACATTGGTTATCAGTACTATTAAACAACACAGTAATAATACTTGATATTGGTTATTAGTACTATTAAACAACACAGTAATAACACTTGACATTGGTTACCAGTACTACTAAACAACACAGTAATAACACTTGATATTGGTTATCAGTACTATTAAACAACACAGTAATAACACTTGACATTGGTTATCAGTACTATTAAACAACACAGTAATAACACTTGACATTGGTTATCAGTACTACTAAACAACACAGTAATAACACTTTGTATTGGTTACCAGTACTATTAAACAACACAGTAATAACACTTGATATTGGTTATCAGTACTATTAAACAACACAGTAATAATACTTGATATTGGTTATTAGTACTATTAAACAACACAGTAATAACACTTGACATTGGTTACCAGTACTACTAAACAACACAGTAATAATACTTGATATTGGTTATCAGTACTATTAAACAACACAGTAATAACACTTTGTATTGGTTATCAGTACTACTAAACAACACAGTAATAACACTTTGTATTGGTTACCAGTACTATTAAACAACACAGTAATAACACTTGACATTGGTTATCAGTACTATTAAACAACACAGTAATAACACTTGACATTGGTTGTCAGTACTATTAAACAACACAGTAATAATACTTGATATTGGTTATCAGTACTATTAAACAACACAGTAATAACACTTGACATTGGTTATCAGTACTATTAAACAACACAGTAATAACACTTGACATTGGTTATCAGTACTATTAAACAACACAGTAATAACACTTGACATTGGTTATCAGTACTATTAAACAACACAGTAATAATACTTGATATTGGTTATTAGTACTATTAAACAACACAGTAATAACACTTGACATTGGTTACCAGTACTATTAAACAACACAGTAATAACACTTGACATTGGTTATCAGTACTATTAAACAACACAGTAATAATACTTGATATTGGTTATTAGTACTATTAAACAACACAGTAATAACACTTGACATTGGTTATCAGTACTATTAAACAACACAGTAATAACACTTGACATTGGTTATCAGTACTATTAAACAACACAGTAATAATACTTGATATTGGTTATTAGTACTATTAAACAACACAGTAATAACACTTGACATTGGTTACCAGTACTACTAAACAACACAGTAATAACACTTGATATTGGTTATCAGTACTATTAAACAACACAGTAATAACACTTGACATTGGTTATCAGTACTATTAAACAACACAGTAATAACACTTGACATTGGTTATCAGTACTACTAAACAACACAGTAATAACACTTTGTATTGGTTACCAGTACTATTAAACAACACAGTAATAACACTTGATATTGGTTATCAGTACTATTAAACAACACAGTAATAATACTTGATATTGGTTATTAGTACTATTAAACAACACAGTAATAACACTTGACATTGGTTACCAGTACTACTAAACAACACAGTAATAATACTTGATATTGGGTATCAGTACTATTAAACAACACAGTAATAACACTTTGTATTGGTTATCAGTACTACTAAACAACACAGTAATAACACTTTGTATTGGTTACCAGTACTATTAAACAACACAGTAATTATACTTGATATTGGTTATCAGTACTATTAAACAACACAGTAATAACACTTGACATTGGTTACCAGTACTACTAAACAACACAGTAATAACACTTGATATTGGTTATCAGTACTATTAAACAACACAGTAATAACACTTGACATTGGTTATCAGTACTATTAAACAACACAGTAATAACACTTGACATTGGTTACCAGTACTACTAAACAACACAGTAATAACACTTGACATTGGTTATCAGTACTATTAAACAACACAGTAATAACACTTGACATTGGTTACCAGTACTACTAAACAACACAGTAATAATACTTGATATTGGTTATCAGTACTATTAAACAACACAGTAATAACACTTTGTATTGGTTATCAGTACTACTAAACAACACAGTAATAACACTTTGTATTGGTTATCAGTACTATTAAACAACACAGTAATAACACTTGACATTGGTTATCAGTACTATTAAACAACACAGTAATAACACTTGACATTGGTTACCAGTACTATTAAACAACACAGTAATAATACTTGATATTGGTTATCAGTACTATTAAACAACACAGTAATAACACTTTGTATTGGTTATCAGTACTATTAAACAACACAGTAATAACACTTGACATTGGTTACCAGTACTATTAAACAACACAGTAATTATACTTGATATTGGTTATCAGTACTATTAAACAACACAGTAATAACACTTGACATTGGTTATCAGTACTATTAAACAACACAGTAATAATACTTGATATTGGTTATCAGTACTATTAAACAACACAGTAATAACACTTTGTATTGGTTATCAGTACTATTAAACAACACAGTAATAACACTTTGTATTGGTTATCAGTACAATTAAACAACACAGTAATAATACTTGATATTGGTTATCAGTACTATTAAACAACACAGTAATAACACTTTGTATTGGTTATCAGTACTATTAAACAACACAGTAATAACACTTTGTATTGGTTATCAGTACTATTAAACAACACAGTAATAACACTTGACATTGGTTACCAGTACTATTAAACAACACAGTAATTATACTTGATATTGGTTATCAGTACTATTAAACAACACAGTAATAACACTTGACATTGGTTATCAGTACTATTAAACAACACAGTAATAATACTTTGTATTGGTTATCAGTACTACTAAACAACACAGTAATAACACTTGACATTGGTTATCAGTACTACTAAACAACACAGTAATAATACTTGATATTGGTTATCAGTACTATTAAACAACACAGTAATAACACTTGACATTGGTTATCAGTACTACTAAACAACACAGTAATAATACTTGATATTGGTTATCAGTACTATTAAACAACACAGTAATAACACTTGACATTGGTTATCAGTACTACTAAACAACACAGTAATAATACTTGATATTGGTTATCAGTACTATTAAACAACACAGTAATAACACTTGACATTGGTTATCAGTACTACTAAACAACACAGTAATAATACTTGATATTGGTTATCAGTACTATTAAACAACACAGTAATAACACTTTGTATTGGTTACCAGTACTATTAAACAACACAGTAATAATACTTTAGGCCCAGCATAGCCAGGCACTCTACTCGTGATCCGAGGGTCGCGAGTTCGAGTCCCCGTCACACCAAATATGCTCGCCCTTTCAGCCTTGGGGGCGTTATAAAGTTATGGTCAATGCCAATATTCGTTGGTAAAAGAGTAGACCAAGTGTTGGCGGTGCGTGGTGATGACTAGCTGTCTTCCTTGTAGCCTTATACTGCTAAATTAGGTACGAGTAGAGCAGATCGCCCTCGTGTAGCTTTGGGTGAAATTAAAAAAACAAACAAACAATAATACTTTATATTATTGTTTTCATTATTATTAGTTTCATTACGTTAAGATGATACATGAGTGTTGTTAGTAGATCAGTAGATTTGTGACATTGCGCATACTTGTGTTCGTATTGGACAACAAATTCAATATCGTTATGAGTTAGAAACTAATCTGAAGATATAAACCCTCTTCTTTCCACCTATCTCACACACACCCTCCTTAGACAATGACGGGAATTTCATGTAAACGAGTCTTGATTAAGCGTGGGTAAAAGTGTCGCGTACGTTTTATTTATACACAATAAATAAGTTTGCGTTTACTGATTCATGCTAATACTAGGGGTTCGCGAATATTTAAAGTAAATAACGAATCTTGTTCCCACCACACCTTTAATAATTTACAAGTCGTTGTACAAGTAAGGTTTGCGTGCTACCAGCGAATTAACTATTGAATTCGGGTGAAGGCAATGAACTTTTAAAACGCCATCAAGTTTCAAGAAAAAGTAAAATACGAATGAAAATATTACAGCAAGAAGTATTAGGTCGTTTTATACGAAATGGCCAACCTTCGTTTAGTTGAAAAGTGTCTGCAATTGGGATAAGTTGGATACAGTAATTTAACTGTATGCTATTCTGTGATTTTCATTTGTCTGTCAAGTCAAATTGTATTTATAATTGTTTTTTGTGCTTCTTTGGAAACATAGAAGATGATGTCTTAAAAAGAATTGGGATTACTTATTTTGTATGAGATCAAATTTGGAAAAAATGTGGCCGAGACCACTAAAAACATCAATTTGATGTTTATATAAGGGACTACTTCTCAACTGACTGGTTCCAGAATATTGTTTTGGTTATATGAACCTTGAGGGAGGCCTCAATCTATTGTGAATGATGAAAGATTTAAGAGCTACTATGGAAGTAGCAGTTCCATAGCATAAACGGCAGTTCGGGCGCTTTCAGCAGACTTAGAAGTTTCCAGTACAACTGTTTCCTGTCACGTGGCTGCAATTGGAAAGGTTATAAAATGGACAAATTGGTACCACACGAATTGTCGGAAGGGCAGAAATTGGTTAGGAACAAAAGGGAATCATTCTTGAAGCGAATCTTTACCTGCGAAGAGAAGTGGATCCTATACGACAACCAGATGAGATGAGGACAATGGTTTGATGCAGGCGAATTTCCAAGACATGTGTTGAAGCCGCCTTTGCACCCAAAAAAAAAAAAAAAGGTTATGGTGACAGTGTGATGGTCTGCAAGATTAATTATTCACTACTCTTTTCTGTCACCAGGTGAAACAATTACAGCACGATCTTACTGCCAACAATTTGATAAACAGACATGGACCAATTCTGTTACAAGATAACTCCGGACACCATATCACCAGATATCATATCATATATCACCAGATCACAAATTACCATTTCAAAACTGACAGAATTGAAATATTGAATTTTGGAGCATCCCCCCATACTCACCCGATCTATTTCCAACTGTTTATCACCTTTTCCGGCACTTGGAGCTGTTTTATCAGAACAAAACATTTAGGAATCAGGAGACTATTGCTGATTCCTTTGAAGAGGTTTTTTCTCCAAACAATGGAGTTTTATAGAGAGGGGAGTTTTCATTAATATCCTGTTGAAAGAAAGTCATTGCAGCAAATGGAGCATATAAAATTGTTGTTTGTTAGAAATATGGAGTTTTAATTCTTACCAATATAATCAGTCATTTCACACAAAACAAACTAATACATACACTACATGGCCAAAAGTATGTGGACACCCGACCATCACACCCATATGTGCTTGTTGAACATCTCATTCCAAAACCATGGGCATAACCATATGGAGTTAGTCCCTCTTTGTTGCTATAACAGTCTCCATTCTTCTGGTAAGCCTTTTAACTAGATTTTAGAACATTTTGAAACAAAAAAGAGCCTTCCCCAAACTGTTGTTACAAAGTTGGAAGCACACAATTCTCTAGAATGTCATTGTATGCTGTAGCATTAAGATTTCTATTCACTGGAATTAAAGAACCTAGTCTAAACCATGAAAAACAGCCCCAGACCATTATTCCTCCTCCACAAAATTTTATGGTTGGCACTATACATTCAGGCAGGTAGCATTCTCATGGCATCTGCCAAACACAGATTCGTCTGTCTGACTGCCAGATAGTGAAGCGTGATTCATCACTCCAGAGAACACCTATCCACTGCTCCAGAGTCCAATGGTGGTGTGCTTTACACCAACCACTCCAGCTGACACTTAGCATTGCGCATGGCTTGTGTGCAGCTGGAAATGGAAACATTTCGTGAAACTCCAGACGAACAGTTCTTGTGCTGATGTTGCTTCCAAAGATAGTTTTGAACTCGGTTGTGAGTGTTGCAACTGTGGACAGACGATTTTTACGCGCTTTAACGCTCGGCTGTTCCGTTCGGTGAGCCTACCGCTTCGTGGCTGAGCTGTTGTTGCTCCTAGACGTTTCCACTTCACAATAACAGCACTTACAATTGATCGAGGCAGCTCTAGCAGGGCAGAACTTTGACAAACTGACTTGTTCGAAAGGTGGCATCTTATGACAGTGCCACGTTCAAAGTCACTGAGTTCTTCACTATGACCCATTCTACTGCCTATGTTTATCTATGGAGATTGCATGGCTGTTTGGTTGATTTTATGCACCTGTTAGCAATGGGCGTGGCTGACATAGTCGAACCCACTCATAAGAAGGGGTCTTCACATATTCCTGGCCATGTAGTGTAGTTCAAACTGAAAAACTTTTATATTATCGATGTGTAGCTAAGTACATTAAAGTTTATGAAACCTGATACAAGTGTGCCAAAAGGAAAAAAAAAAAAAAGATAATAGCATTTAAACTATTGACGAAGCATTTTGTAAATTACATTGCTAACCATTATCAGTCTCGATGTCTTTAACACCAAAACTGATGAATGGAATATTTAACATCAGTGTCGTTGTAACATTTCATCATGTTTTTCATCGTCATCAGTGCACTTCTAAAAGTTCGTCTTTAACCACACTTGTGTAAAAGTATCTGATATATATTTATTTTATTATGAATATTTTGGATAATAAGTAAACATACAATGCCGTGAAGAGAAATATGAAACCGTTTCACCAACATTCTTTGTCACAACATTTACATAGAACTATATAGATTCCTTGTTTTTTATTTTGAGGCACAGACATGTTCGAGAGGAAGAAATTTTAAAGAAGCTGGGATATTTATAAACAACACTGAAATTCTTGGTTCTAAGACATTTCCATAGAACTATAGTTGACGTGAAACACAACAGTTAGATACGCCGAAACGTCATGCCATTAAATGTTGTTTTTCTTCAGAACCTTTTCCATTATCATAGTTCTTTCCATATTCGAGTAATTTCCAATAATGATAGCTGTCATTTTCAGCCACACAAAGTTGTTCTAGTTTCTGCTCCTCTGAGTTTCTTGGTGAAGATTGTAAGTATGATTTTATATAAATGTTCAACATTAGTTTTTCTATTTTATCGGAAATAAAAAATATGTGCAATGTGAAAACCTTTTTCCTCCTGTTTAAAAGTATAAACAATTTTATCTTGTTTATTTATATAAAATAAAATATCTATAAAATCATCATGAATGATAAATAACACTCACGCTCAAAAATATACCAGTTTCCTGATAGTGTAATGTGACCGGCTTCGAATCCAATGAAATAATCTCTTCAGACAAATGAATGAAAATACATTATGTTCGGTATTAAAATATCATTACCAGTTAGGTGGACATTAATCAAATATAAATACTCTATTACCTATAATCTAACGACAAAAAAATACGATTTGTCCTAAGGTTCTACCAATCATATCAATTCCTTGGGGTTTTGCAGCTTTGATTTAAGTTTAACGAATTGTAAATTCCAATTCCATCATATCCCAGAGGCATTAACTTTGATTTAGTCACAAGTGAATATTATATTTCAAACGAAATTAAAATGTTTAATAAACCTGTTCAGGCTCCTCAAAATTTATGAATTTCACAGTCCAGGCTTTAAACTTCCAAGTAAAGGAATTTTCATACTATTTTAATTTTTCAAAACGACATATGAAAATGTTTTTAAATTATATCTCTTTAAAATCCATCACCCCCAAGCCAGCATGGCCAGATGGTTAAGCCACTGGACTCGTAATTCGAGGATCGCGGGTTCAAATCCCTGTTACACCAAACATGCTCGCCCTTTCAGCTATGGGGGTGTTATAATGTTACGGTCAATCTCATACACTGATAAAAGAATAGCCGAAGAGTTGGCGATGGGTGGTGACGACTAGCTGCCTTACCTATAGTCTTACACAGCTAAATTAGGGGCGGCTAGCGCAGAAAACTCTCGCGTAGCTTCGCGCGAAATTCAAACCATTAACCCTATTTTCTTATAATATCGTTTTAATCCTCCGCGACGTTTTTCCCTCAGTTTCGTTTTTAGTCCTTTTCAATACTTCCCAAGAACAGGGTTCATCACTTTACCACACATTGCATCTCATTCCCAGATCACTGTGGTGTGAGGAAGTCTAGTTATATGTTTAAAAAATCGTAATTTTTCCCAATATACGAACAATAATTTTTTCTTCTTTCCTAATTCACTGGACTTTGGTTGTTAAACAGAAACGATATTTGCGCTATCAAAATAACTATAACAAACGACTGATATGTAAATATTGATTTTCCAAGTGTATTAAACTGTGAACGAAAATTCAACTGGGGTGGGGGGAGAGAATGATAAACTACCCTTTGATAATTTGAAAAATAAGTTAGTGGATTAACTTCGCTGTTGTACATGAGGCCTAACTTTAACACAGGTATTGATAAACATCAGTAAAGTTTTTTTACTTTCAAAGTTCAAAGAAATTATTTCAATTATTTTTTTAACTGTGAGCATTAATGGGTTACAATTAAGTTGAGGAATAATATAAACTTATTAAAAAAAAACGTTGAATTCTTAGCAATAAATTTGATATAATAAAAGATAAATATTACAATTTTGTTGTGTCTAAACACAAACATTGTAGAATTAGTATTTAACTCACAATTCACTTTACCGACTGAAATTTACTTTTATGTGCTTGTAAGTGTAATATTCTGTACTCACTGAAATTTAATTTTTATATACTTGTTGGTTGGTTGGTTTTATGGCACAAAACAAAGTTTAAACAAAACAAATAAAACCAATGTTTACATCTAGTCTACAGCAGTAAGAGAAAAAATACAGTAATACAAGTTGTAAAGGACTTTCTTTAGCATAACTGTAATGATCATAACTCGCAAGGAAGACTAACAGGTAAGTACAAAAACCACCATCAGTCACCTGAAGTTGGCCTTTCAAGTCCTGGTTCCAAGTTATTTGATTTTATGACCATTTTCAAAAAGTAAAGAAATAAAAGTTTTAAAAGACGTGTAGGAAAATTATAATTATAACTTGCCAGTTCAAACAGCAAAGTTAATCACCTAAAGTTGGCCTTTCCAGTCCTGGTTTTGAGTTATGTTACGGTCAGCTTCTAATTTCAAATTGAACAAGAAGAACTGTGATTCTTAAAAGGGAGCCACATTAAAAAAGGTTTAATGTAGAAATTAAAAAACTTAAATGGCATTAAATAGATTAACGGCCATTAAAAAACTAAAAACATTACCAAGGTGGACACTGTCACCATCACCAATAACACTGTCTAACGTTATGGATAAACGTTGGGACAGATCATCTTTAAAATGGTGCCGTCGTTGAGTCATTACGATGACAAGACAGTAAAATGTGGCTTATTGTGACCTGAGTGTTACACAGCCTACACACTGGTGCATAAATTCAAGATAAAAGAAAACGATGGGTTACGAACTGTGACCAATGCGTGGTCTAGTTAGAACAACTTCCTCTTTTCGATCCTATCGGAAGCAAGACGGTCAAAGTCTAATATAGGGTTTTATTTGGAAAAGCTTGTTTTCACGTTGTTCACTCCAAGTCGACTGCCATCTGGCACAGTACCGAGCCTTGAATAAGGACCATAGTTCACGTATTGAACAGGCACAGCAGTGATAGTGCCAGAGCAGATAGCTTTAGCTTAGGTGTCTGCAAGCTTGTTCCCGCGAATACCAACATGGCGCAGTATTCAGGAAAACTGGATAGAAGTATATGTTAAAGAGAAATGGGCCAGTCGGTTTTTAATATCGGCGAGAACAGGGTGTGAACTAATGTGAAGCGATTCCAGGGCCAGTAGAGAACTGAGCGATTTAGTGTAGTTTGAGCACTGCTTAGCTTCTATGTGATTTAGGGCAAGATAAATGGCGTACAGTTCAGTAATGAACACAGAAACTGTAGAGGGGATTATGTGCACAACCACCAAACCAGAAAAAGAATGACAGAGCCCACATGGTCACCTGAGTACGAACAATCTGTATAAATAGGAATGGAAGGATGGTTCGAAAGATATTCAGCAAATAACAGCCAGTATTTCCAATTGAGAGTGTCTACTTTTCTCAGATGACTTAAAGATAGGTCACATTTGGGGACTGTAAAAAGTCATGGTTGGATAGGCTGACCAGTGGATACAGCAATGGTATCCAAGAACAGACCCAATTCATCCAACTGCACCTGGATACGAAGGCCAAAAGGAGCAATGGCAGATCGTCTGTTCTGATAAAGTATGGCCCACCGAGGAAGGAAAACACATCCCCAGGTGGGATGCTTTGTTAAGGAACGAAGTTTAGAAGCATATAGTAAAACTGTTGCAAACGGCAAATGTGCAAAAAACGTTCATGAGACTATGTATAAGCCCTGAACTGGGTAAGTGCAGAAAGCCCAAGTGCAGAGCCAAAGTCCCTGATGATGATTAGGGTCCAGCATCTTCAAGGCCAAAGTCCTGGCAGAGCCATAGATCAATGATCAACAGTCGAGTTTCAACTGAATAAGAGCATGATATATTTTTAGTATAGAACATCGATCTGCTCCCCAAGTGGTGGAAGAGAGGACACAGAGGTTGTTCAGTGCTCTTGTTCATTTGACCTGTAGCTGCTTGATGTGTGTATAAAGGTCTGCTTCACCAATATAGAGTTCATGATCAGGGTGAATACCCTGTTGGTGGCAAAAGTGCATGCAAACGGTTTTAGAGAGAGAAAAGTTAACATCGTTTGCTGTGGTCCACTTCAGTAAATGATTGAGGGCAGTCTGTAGCTGCTGCTCAATATATCTTATGTTCAATGACTGACATGAGATGTGAAAGATGTCGACATAGAGCCCATTTGCAATAGTAAGAGCTGTTCAGTGTTAGCATTAATCTTTATACTGAAAAGTGTGACACTCAGAACACAGCCTTGAGAGATTCCAAGTTCATGTAGAAAAGAACGGGAAAGTGTCAAACCCACACAAACTCAAAATCTCCTGTCCATTAAAAATTTTGAAATAAAAATGGGCAAATGGCCACGTAACCTATATGTATGGAGGTCTCACAAAATCCCATATCTCTATGTTGTATCATAAGCCTTCTCAATGTCAAAGAATATTCATATAAGGCTTCTCTGACATTTCAAGTCGAATCAGGTGGTCCACAGTGGAGCTCTGTCCTCGGAACCCACATTGGGTGGGCGAGAGGAGATTGTTTGATTCAAGGAACCAAACAAGACGAGCATTAATCATTTTCTCTAAGGTCTTACAGAGAGAGCTCATCAAAGCAACTGGACAGTAGTTCGAAGAAATCTTGGGATCCTTCCCATGCTTAGAGAAAGGTAGGACGACAATAGCCTAGTGTCAAGCATCAGAAATACATTTTCCTGCCAGATCCAGTTAAAAACAATCAAAAGAATAGCAAGAGAAGCAGGAAATAGATGGTGCAGCATGTCACAGTGTACATCATCAGGTTCAAACGATGTACTGCCAGACTGATGAAGGGCCAGTTTGAGTTCCAAAGTGTAAAGGGACAATTATAGTCATAGAGACAATCAGCTCGAAAGGAAATAGATGATCGTTCTGCCCAAGTCTTGATGGCCAAGAAGGTGGAGGAAAAAGCAGAAGTGCTAGATACCCAACAAAAGCTTTCACCTAAAGTGTCAGCGATGCTTTGGGCAACAGATACTTCCTGACCATCAAAGAGCAAGATTGAGAGGGGGACAGAATTATATTCCAAAGTCCCATATGACTTTGTAACTGGTGGTAAAAAATGTGCTGGTTGTGAACTTAATCCAAGAGTCTTTCTGGCTTTGATGTTTTACTCACTGAGCATGTGCACGGGCCTGCTGGAAAGGAATGTGGTGTGAAAGTGTGGGATATTTACGGAAAGTACTCCAGGCCCATTTTTGAGTTTTCCGTGCCATGTGGCAGGCAGGATTCCACCACAGACGAGGATATCGTGGAAAACATGTCAAGGTTTTAGGAATACACTGAGCAGCTACCTGTATAATACAATCAGTTACTGCTGTCACACAGTCAGCTACTGATGGCTTACAGATAATGGCAGGATCAAGTTCTGCGAGAGCAGTGAAAGAAGGCCAGCTTGCTTGATACAGCTTCCACCAGGGTATGCAGGTTGGGTGACATCAACCATGACCAGTCTTTCTCAATGATTGCTGCCTCATGGATTATTGTCAACCCTCCATGAAAAATGGGAGAATAGTGAAGGGGAGCAAACCGAGAGATCAATAGCGGTAAAGAACTGACTAGGTGCATGGAAATAAGTAGAAGAACCAGTATTGTAAAGAGAAAAGTTGTGATCAGAGAGCATATGCTCTACAGAGCAACCCCTCCCTATCAATATGAGCACTTTCCTAGAGGGAATTATGTCCATTAAAGTCCCCAGGATTAAAGAGGGAGACAGCAACTGTTCAATGAGAGCATCAAGGTCTGATTGATCATGTGTCTCTCCAGGCAACAGGTAAAGAGAACAAACAGTGATGGTATAACCCAAGGAAACACGGATGGGTAGGACTTCCAAGGCTATGTTGAGTGACAAAGACAGGGTGAGCATATGCTGATAAACCAACAGTGCCACCCCTCCAGGCACTCGTCCATCACACAGCCTGTCATTTTTGTACAAAGAAAACTGCCAAAAGATGACTATATCAGCAAGTTTCAAGAATGTTTCCTGTAAGGAAAGACATACAGGATGGTAGGAAGCAATCAGTGTTTTGATATCATCAAGATTAGAACGTAAACCTTGACAGTTCCATTGTATCAAGGTGGCCATTTTTATTTATGTGTTGGCAAATTGAGTGGAGAACCCTTCTGTTTATGATCACGTCTTTTTTCCCTTCTGTCCTTATTGGGGGGAGGTCTATTGACCTCCATGGATCCTACCCTGAGTCGATTGGGCAGGTCTTTGTTGTTGGAAGGGGATTCCAGTGACTGAGGACGTGAATGAATGATTGTTTTTCAACTTGGGGTGAGAGAAAAATATGTATCTGAAGAAATGTCTGTATTTGAAACCAAATGATGTGGATCTTGGGGTTTGTTGGAATGTATGGGAGGAACAGAGACGAATGTTGAAGTTGATTCATCAACATTTTTAACCATGAAGGTCAAAAGATTTTTTCATTTGTTTTGAGAATGATTCTTTTGGAGGCACAGAGAGATCTGTCTGCACTCCCACTGTAATTGTGGAATGAAGTGCAGCAGCAGTAAATGTCAGTATGAGGGCATTGGTCGGCATCATAACTCCATCTTTTTGAGTGGAGATGCGCCTCACTGCAGAAACTCCTTGAGTGGAGAAACCAGCAAGAATCTCCAATGCTGGGATGTTCTTCAAATCCCTCTCAACAGTAACTCCTTGAGATGAATTCAAAGTAGCATGAGGTGTAACCTCAATAGGTGCATCCCCAATTGCCTTTAAATGCAAGAGGAGTTCACTGTGTTGAGATGTGGATGTTTTCACCAATATGTCACTAGATCGAAGCATCTTTACTGACTTTGGAGAACCAGCAAGTCCCTTCTGAATGAAAAAGAGAGACATTTGCCCTAAAGGTTTGTCGGAAAGAGAACGTATTACAAAAAATGAAGTACAACAGGTGTTACAGATGTTGAAGATTGTTGCTCAGAATCTTCAAGACGTGATCATTTACCTATGGACTGTTTTTCACTATTTTTTAAAGATTTTATTTGGAGGATCCATTATAAAAAAAGGAATATTTCAGTTCCCACTGAACCCATCCACCATGAAGCCCTATGAGGAGATGCACTACAATGCCAAACAAGGACACTGCAACAGTGCCAGAGTTTTGTGAGCACTATATCCAAACACCAGCATCAGATACAGTGTCCACAACACCTGTCGACAACATCCAACACTGGTACTTGGTTGACCCTAGCCCAAGAAGACCAGCAATTGACCCAAGGAGGGTAACCCCAAGACTGCCCATCTACAGGAATTCAAGCCCAAAGTAATGTGTTAGGGTTGGACCCCTCAACCACCAGGATCCTCTCCTCCCCTACACGGGTCACCACGCACAGCAAACACGTGGGTGGATGTTTAGATCTCAAAGGAGGTAAACTGAAAGAACAGAACCTTCCCTGGGAGGTCCCCTCACCACATACAGAAATCCACACCGAGGGACTATATACCTGTAAATATAATACACTAAGTTGACTGAAATTTACTTTTATATGCTTGTAAATGTAATATTTTATGCCGACTAAAATTTAAAAATGAAACAAAAATGTAACTGCCAGGGAAAATCCAAGATACTTAGTTTAGGAAAGGGGAAACAAGTTGTAAAGCCTTACGATAAAATATCCTCTTTCAGGCATCCCTCCCATCACCACCTATACCACAAAATGCCATCAGAAATGTTCACGTAAAAATGAGTATAACTTGAACTTCACATATTTTACAGAATTTCTGCAACAGTTAAAATCTGTATAAAAAAATATAAAGTATATTCCTACAGTTCCTCAAACATTCATTATAACATTTTCAATATTATGATCTGGTTTCTAAAGTAATCTATGTACTGAATGACCTATAAAAATATGCACAAATAAATAATCAGTATTTTTATATCAAAAATATCCAGTAATTATTCCCTCCTGTTGTGTATATAAATATACAACCAACTGTCTTAACACTTTTAATACAACAAACAATTACTGAGAATTTTCCAAACAGTATTACAATACACTGTGCAAAGATATATTTTTTGTGTGAGGAAAACAAGTACCTACACATCCTATAAAAACAGTTAAATTTTAAGTGAGAGCACGAGAAATAGCCACAAAAAAATTCTTTGAGTTAGACTCTTATGACAATTAAAAATGCATGGAGAACGTATAATAAAATATGGGTTGAAATTAGAATTTCAGTGTGGAGCGAGTAACTTTAAACTGTTAATTCTTACTTAAAAAAAATACGTACTTTAGTTAGAATGATTCTTTTAGCAGTTTTCTTTTACATTCATTGTCTTTATTTATGACTTTCAAATAAAAAACAGTATCTTCAAAAGTACAAGTGGAGAAATACAGAAAGTACTCTCAAAGTTTCAGACTTTCTGATCAGTTTATTCCACATTTAATACATAGTTTCACTATTGGACGACCTTGGTCTCTTAATTTTTTCCATGTTTTTGGTGATGACGTCATGAAGTGTAGCCTGGAAAGAGGAAAGTAGAACAAATATTTCTTAGCTTTATTTTTGTTGACTAAAACTCAAATTATTTCAATGTGTTTATATACAGTTACCTTGGCACAGTAACCAGTTTTGATTAGAAAATTAGTATCTGAACAGTTTATTCAATGATATCAAAAAAACATTTTAAGGGATATGTCATTGTCTTACACAATGGAAATTCCAACAATTTTAGTAAATTAGCCCAATAGCATCCCTCAACTGGACACTTTCATTGTTCATTTTAAAATTTTGTTTAGTATTAAATCCTATTAAGAACACAAACTAAAACCAACTGTACATAAAATATTGTACAGTACACTTGTTTCTAGCTAGTTTTGTACATTTTAAAAACCAGCAAAACTTACATAATGATTTCTGACTTCATTCAACACCAGTCTTAGTCCTATGTATTCTTTTTCATCAAGTTCGTCAACCGTTCGTCTGTAATCCTCCTAATGGTTGAACAAAGTGATTTACAATAACATTGGATGTTTAAAAATTTCTTAACAATAATAAACACACATACAGATATATATAGTTCTGTAAAACTATGTTTTATTATACAAAAAGCTACAACTAAAAATACAATTAAACTGATTTCTTTAGAGTTCCCGTTCTATTTCCCAACTGTCTTTTATATTTTTCAAATAAAACTGTGAAAAACCACCAATTTATGCCAAAAAGTTCAGAAAATTTTGTGAAAAGATAACTTAATAATCCTAAGAGGATATATAGTCTAGAGGTTGATTTGAGTGAAGAGCTCTTGATGGTATGATAACAGAACTATTGTACCCACCACGGTACTGCTATGAACCTTTTAACGTATTCCCAATATCTCTGGGCTAGTTTAGTTGTTCAATGCTAAGAAACAGTGGAAACATATTTGTAAACTGGCATATCTTTGATTATAACATTTGCACTATTCTCGCTGTATACTGAAATTTTTCACCCCTACACAGACGTTACTCACATCTTACAAAAACAATATTCTAGGCCTGTAAGTTTCACCCATTTCCTTCATTATCAACTGTAACTATTCCAATGCCCAGTTATTTACTACTGTTAGACCGTTTCTACGAAAACATGAGTATTAGCCATGATTTAAAGAAGTGAGCTGTAATGTCAATCATTCTTTTTCCCTACACATGTTGACAGTTTCATACGATTTAAAATGTTTCACACAATCTCTTTACTGAAATACATTCCCACATAACGAGTCAGGATTGTCTGTTGTAAGAAAATGTATATATGTGATCAACAGTTGATAATTTGTAGCAAGTGAAAAATTTTCTACTTTGTTACTAAATAATGTAATATGTTGTACCTAAAATCTCAGAAAATACCAATGGAATTTTTTAATTATGGAAGAGAAATCTACTTACGATATAAGGATACTTGGCAACTTTTGAGACAATTTTAGCTCTGGTCATATAATATCGAGATAGTTGGTCAAAGTAGGAAGCACCCTCACTTTCTACTGTTCTGATCTCTCCTAAGGTGTCTTCCTGGTAGAATGGAATACATGTAGAAATTATACTGTAAGAAGTGGTCATGTTGTTTTAAATAGGCATTGTATTTATTTTTACATAAATATTGAAACTAAAAACGTTTTATCACAATAGGAGCTCAAACATAAACACTAATGAAGCTGAAGAAAGAAAATCTAAAAACAACTGTTCTTAAAGCCATTTATCTAACAGAATTATTCAGTAATGTTAAACAATAAGAAACAGTAACCCTTAGATACAGAGTCCTGAAGTTAGGTGGTATTACAATGTACAGCATAATTAAAAAAATTACCTATTCATAAAAACTTTCAGAACTTACAAATAACAGTGTAAATCAAAATAATTAAAAGTTAAAAAAAACATTTTCCTTCAATTTTTCAACTTATATTCAAAATAGAAAGTTAGAAAATACTATGATTTAGAAAAACTCATGATTTGAACCTACCATTTGAACCTAAAAGTTGTAACAATTAAAAAAACTTTTCTTGCAGAAAAATGAAAGGATTATTAATTTTATATTATTTTGACATAAAGATACCTTCTGTTCTTTAAATCCTTTCCTATGAGCACATCTGAAAATTGTTTATTCAGTTTATTCAAATATCAGTGCTTTATACTGACACTTTGTTGCTAAGTGCAAAGCTAGACAGTTGGCTGTGTTAAGCCTATCCCACATATAACAACTTAGTTTGTAGTACTTTAAGATTTCAAACTTACCACTGGGAACAAGATTGACTGAGTTCAGTAATACTAAATATATTTTAACCTTTAAATACACCAAATAACACACAAGTTACATTTCAAAACAAAGAGCTGCATTTGTTTAGTGAGTTAAATTAATATTTACGTCTGACAATATCCTCAATATCCAACACTTGTTCAACATTGTCAAAGCCTTCCTATAATTTGAAATAATTTTCTTTTTTAACTTTTGAATGCTCACAGATGGATCCATTAACTATTCATTGACTAAATTCATCACTACAGACTTAGAACTATTACCTCTAGAATTTATAGCATATTAGAAGCCATTAAGAAACACCACTGGAGTAACTTTGTTGTAGAGAGACAACATTTATTTGTTTGGGAAAACCAATAAAAAAAATTGATCATTTATAACCAAGAGAACAACAAGACACACACACACACATACCTGAACAGAAACACCAAAATTATTTCCGTCCTCGATACGAGGAATCATGAACTGGATCCACATCTTCAACTGAAACGTTTATAAAAAACAGATGAGTTTATTTTCAGGTTCGCAGACAACAACTAAGATGACGTGTGATGAAAGAATGAAATATACATGTAATAATATACACGAAATACTCATATAATAAGGCTAAGAAGTTGAATACCCGAAATATTATTTAATCTTTAAGTTGTAAAAGTACAAACTATGAAACCAAAATCTCAAATATTTATAAGGTTTGGTACAGTCACTGTTTAATTTCTTTTACAACAGCTTTCAAGGCACTTTATTACATATAGAAATGACATGCACAGAACTAAACTAGGATGTAACAGTGTTCACACATATCACCTTATTGGTATCTTCCACTAAGTCTTTGACACATGGCTTCACTACATCTATCATCGCACTGATGAACCTGTTAGCTGCTGCAGGTCCACAAGGCAGAGCAAAGACTTTTGTCCCTAAGCATGTTATCAAAATCTTGAATTCAACAACTAACAAATACTTTTAAAAAAACTGTTACACTAAAATAAACTACAGTGTCAAAATTATATACATGATACTTGTAACATTAAAAACAGTTACGTTTCATTTTTGTGGACTTATGAAACAGGAGCTGAAATAGGTACGATTAATAGGTTCTATCATAGTTTGTTAGTAAATAATAGGCCTATATTTACATCAAAATACAAGTTTTATCATAGTCAGTAAAGAGATGTTTTGTTCCACATTATAATGTTGTTAATAACCCTATTATCAGCTAACCTGACACACAACTTTACGTTACCAGCTAACCCGAGACACAACTTTACGTTACTAGCTAACCTGAGACACAACTTTACATTATTAGCTAACCTGAGACACAATTTTACAATAACTAATGTGAGACACAACTTTATATTATTAGCTAACTTTTATTATTCATGTCACATCTTGCTACATATAATGTAACTATTTTTCAAAGTGTCTTTGTGACAACAATACAAGTTCACCAAGTACTTAAGGTAAGGTTGTGATGACCAGTCTCAATCACTGTCAAGGTGATCTAACTTATAAGATCACATAAATCAAATCACACACAAGTAACATTTTGACAACTAGCTGCTAACTTGTTTTCATGCTACGTTTTTGATGAAACTGCTTCCATCTATTAACTGTCATCACACTGATGGGGTGGTTTGATTAATAACTCAATTAGAGATATAATAAAAAAAGCCATTGTTTCTGTGTTTACAACAACTTGTAATCTGTCTTTAGTCATCTTAAAGAATCCTAGTACATTATCCACACAGCTGAGGTTTTTTCTGTTATAATTTCAATCTTCACAAGTGGTTTCCACACTTTTCCGGCTTCTCCTAAAGGTTTACAGTGCTATCGGTTAGGTGGATTTGTGGTTCATAATCACAATACACAAACTTACTACACAGTCTCTTCCTCTGGCATAATGGCACATAGATCAGTGGTTCTCACAATACACAAACTTACTACACAGTCTCTTCCTCTGGCATAATGGCACATAGATCAGTGGTTCTCACAATACACAAACTTACTACACAGTTTCTTCCCTTACTACACAGGCATAATGGCACATAGATCAGTGGTTCTCACAATACACAAACTTACTACACAGTCTCTTCCTTTGGCATAATGGCACATAGATCAGCAGTTCTCACAATACACAAACTTACCACACAGTCTCTTCCTCTGGCATAATGGCACATAGATCAGCAGTTCTCACAATACACAAACTTACTACACAGTCTCTTCCTCTGGCATAATGGCACATAGATCAGTGGTTCTCACAATACACAAACTTACTACACAGTCTCTTCCTCTGGCATAATGGCACATAGATCAGCAGTTCTCACAATACACAAACTTACTACACAGTCTCTTCCTCTGGCATAATGGCACATAGATCAGTGGTTCTCACAATACACAAACTTACTACAATACACTCTTCCTCTGGCATAATGGCACATAGATCAGTGGTTCTCACAATACACAAACTTACTACACAGTCTCTTCCTCTGGCATAATGGCACATAGATCAGTGGTTCTCACAATACACAAACTTACTACACAGTCTCTTCCTCTGGCATAATGGCACATAGATCAGTGGTTCTCACAATACACAAACTTACTACACAGGCATAATGGCACATAGATCAGCAGTTCTCACAATACAGTTGAGTCTTCCTCTGGCATAATGGCACATAGATCAGTGGTTCTCACAATACACAAACTTACCACACAGTCTCTTCCTCTGGCATAATGGCACATAGATCAGTGGTTCTCACAATACACAAACTTAATACACAGTCTCTTCCTCTGGCATAATGGCACATAGATCAGTGGTTCTCAAACGTTCAGGATCCATGGAACTCTTCTGTTACGGTATTCATTATTAATGTATTAATAATTCTACACAGAGTGAATCATGCATTTCATGTAGTTATTATACCCTTGTACACATGTGGAAACATGAAAATTTCTCCAGTCAACTATTCAGCCACATACTGAAGAGTGCTCTCTCAAATAATACAAGTTTAAATGACACAGGCACCTTGTTTGTATGTTTTGTTGCTCACTAATTTAAAACAATGCAGTGACTTGTTAGGTTGTCATTATAAAACACTCTATACTAATAGAGAAGTATAGTAATAGCAGTAAGTATTCATGTATTAGAATATGTGAAACCACTTCCACTGCTCATAACCCCAGATGACAACCACCAAAGTTCAAGTTTTTTATTTCTTCAATGTGCACATTCATAAGAGATGTTGTGAACAGTCTCTCTTTTGCAATCGTTTTGAGTAGTAACTTTTGAATAATAGTTCAATAAAATTGTGAACGCGAGTTAACAAATGCAATGACTTTACATAAACTTTAATGCTGACATGAATTCTGTTTACAAATACTTTTGCTTATGAAATGCGTATGAAAGGCTTACCACACTTGTCATTATCAATGCAGGTAAATTTTCTCCTTTTTGATGGAAACTGTAATAGAAAAAAACAAGCCAGTGTAAGTTACATTATGAAAGCATACATATATAGCAGGGCAACCTGAGAACTATATTATAGTTTAATTTCATTAAAAATGTGACAGGTTTTAAAATTACAAATTTTGAACCTGCTTTATTTAAAGTTTGGTATCAGTATTTTTAAACATTTCATTTGTACAAATCTTGTTCAAAGCTGCACGTAAATGAAAATTTGGTATATTGTTTCTATTTCAAATATTTTAAAATCAAGTTTTGTAAAAAAAAATAATAAAGGATTAATCTTATATTAGTTTTCTGAAATGTAAATGACTGAACAAACATAACTACTTCTCTGGTCAGTATTTATTTTACCTATATTTAAAAGTGGCTTTTATTAAACAGTTTTGTCAAGACAGCCATGGAAGAACTAATGCTATTTGGAAACTTTACAAGAACTACACAGAATGGTGTTATACTTCATATATTTAGTTTAGAATATGATTTCATCAATGCAGAGCTTCAGTATTTACCCACGATCATCCTTATCAAACAACCAAAGAGACTGGAAACATTCGAGTCTAATGAAAATGTGGCTTAGAACAAGCCTGACAAGGATGAATACAAGTCAAAACTCATCTGATCCCAGTTCAAATTTTAACAGGTTTTTAAAGGTTCTTTATAACATAATATTTCTTAGGATATGCATAATATTATTGTTTTAAGCAACTTTTAATCTAAGAATAACTTAGAGAATTTACAACTTATGTTCTTGTCTCACTAAATAACTACTGTTTTGATAAATAAAGTTACAATTACAGAAATTCTTATAATCTAATATTATTATTTATGTACAACTAGTAGGATACATGTTGGAGTTCTTCACATATTTAAAAGCAACTGTTCAACTGTTTGTTTTTCAAATTTTGCGCAAAGCTACACGAGGGCTATCTGCGCTACCAATCACTAATTTAGTAATGTAAAATTAGGGGGAAGGCAGCTAGTCCTTGTCACTCACTGTTAACTGTTGGACTTCTCTTTTACCTACTAATAGCAGGAGTGACCATCACATTATAACACCCCCCATAGCTGAAAGGAATGATCGTGTATTGTGTGATGGGTATTTGAACCTGTCAAGCGCCCCCTAACCACCTGGCAGGACAGCCAAATTCTAAGAAGTGCATCTCATATTGTATAGGATGTTTTGTATATCTAGTGCACAAGAAAAAGATATCTGAGCCACCACAACATATTAATCAACTGTAACCCTAAACCTACTAACAAATAAGTTATTTTGACTAACCTCCTCCAGTTCGTGGTTAGAACACGGAGCTCCAGGAACAGGAATATTTAGGTCTACGTGAAGTGTTTTCAGGTTTTTCACATTGAACTGATCACTCTTGAAAAAATACAATGTTGTTCAGGTAAACAGGTTACATGAATTTAAACAAATTACATACAATGTTGTTCAGGTAAACAGGTTACATGAATTGAAACAAATTACATACAATGTTGTTCAGGTAAACAGGTTACATGAATTTAAACAAATTACTGAAGAGAAATATTTTCCTTCATATATATTGTCTTAGAACAGTATTCAGTTATTTGAACATAGCTTTTAAATACTTAAACTGATAAATAAAAAGGAAAATATTTATGACAACGCTGTAACAGACCACTAAATAAAAATATACACTTCCTTTTCCAAACCTTAAAAATGTAATCAACTGAGTAAAAAACTGAACAAGCCAAGTGCCGGAATTTCTCATATGAAGTTGAAATCAAACAATGTACTCCAATTTCAATCCATACAAGTTAATATTTATTAATAATTCTATTTTAAGTCTCCCAAAAATTATTCCAGTTACTTCTTTCCCACTTTATCACTAACATGTGATGGGCAAAGTATTAAAAGGGTTAGAGATAATGTATGCACATATTTATAAACAAAAACTATGTTCAACTGAATACTTAAAGGAAAGATAATACAATATAGAAACATTTTCCTAGTTCTGGTAATCATTTTTTATTTCAAACAACCACGTAATAACAAAATGGCACAATATGTTTTGGACTACAGGTAAATGCATTATTTTACACATACATATGAATATATCTGTATGTACATTAAACAGTAAATGTATCCTCTGTTCGTCTTGATAGAAAACTGCTAATTTGTGTTTAACACAAGAACTCACAAGAAAAACAAAAATCTGTTACAACTGAAACGATTATTCCCACATAAAGAGATCTGGACAACTTATACAATAAAATTAACTACATTAACTCTTCGTTAATTTCAATGAGACAACGTACACACAATTGGGATTTTATATTTCCATACCTCATCTATATAAACCTAGAAGATGTAATAAAAACACAAGAAATAATCTTATGTTTAAAGTAGTAAATAAGCTTATCTCTTGATGAAATGTATTACTATATAAATAGTAATAAAAAACACTGAAACACACTTACTTGTAAAATTATGTCTAGTTCAAGTATTTTCCTCGGAAAATCATTCAAAACCAACTTTTCGGCCTTTTAAAATGAAAATTACAAAGATATATGAAAACCTTTGAAAGTCACTCAGCCTATTTTAAATATATTCAATGTATATAAATCATTCCTGAGGAATAATTACAAAGAAAATTGAACTATTTTAACTTCCAAATAATAATTTCAGTTCATAAAAACAAACTTTTCAATATTTTTATCAATTATATATATATAATTTATTTATTAAAGATCATATATGTTAAATGTTTACAATATAAACTAAAAACCTTTTAAAATTCAGATTACTAGCAGGAACGCCACTCTACGAACAGCTGTTTGAGCTTGTAGTAGTTATGGTATTGATACCTGATTGTAAAAATTAATAAAAAGTGAATATTTTCTAAGAGATGGTATTCCTGGGAAGTACTTGCACTGGAAAACTGTTTGGTTATACTGACATCAACTGTAATGTTTCTATGTATTATAAATGGTATCCTTTTTTTATTGAAACAAATGAGTTATTTCCTTTAAAACTAGATTCTTTTTAGTAGTATATTTACAAATTACTTCAATAATGATATAATCAAACCTTCATGTATTTCTGTATGTAATTAAACCAATAAATAGTTCACTCCAACATTTCACATATTACTTCTCTCGACTGTTTCAGGTTCAACAAAATTTCACTTTTCATTCCTTTCTTACTCAAACTGAACATGTTTGATAAATATTACTGTTTTCATTCCTTTCTTACTCAAACTGAACATGTTTGATAAATATTACTGTTTTCATTCCTTTCTTACTCAAACTGAACATGTTTGATAAATATTACTGTCTGTTTAAGTCTTTCAATAAATAAAAAACTCTCTTTCTTCACAAACCTTTATCTTTTAATTTTACAAAAATTCCCAATTTAATAATAAAAACAAAATGTAGAAACTAAAAAAAAACATAAGTAGTTATATAACTGTTCATGACATGATTTAAACAAAAACATAAGTAGTTATATAACTGTTCATGACATGATTTAAACAAAAACATAAGTAGTTATATAACTGTTCATGACATGATTTAAACAAAAACATAAGTAGTTATATAACTGTTCATGACATGATTTTTGAAACACAGAGCTCTCACTTTTGGTCATGTTCATGAAACGTGTAATAAGTGTACATGAATGTGCAATGCACACAAGCACTGTATACAAATGTTCCTTCTTTATTAATTATTTTAAAACATGAGTAACTACACAAACAGTATACAAACCTTCTGGACAGCAATTAAAATATAATATCAAAATATTATTACTTTTCTTTGTATCTGTTTTAAAAACTCTAAAACTAATTATCACTTAATAAATTTATATAAATAGAGTATGATAAATAAACATTGAGTTATCATGCAACAACTGACACATATATATACATAGCAAACTCCTTAAAATGTTAATATATCTTTGAAAAGTTTCAACTTCATACTTAGTAATTAAAATATTAATTTATCAGCTTATTCTTACTCAAATATTATACCAAGACTTAATTTAAAATAGAAGATTTTAACTGTATTTCTAGAACTCGATACATCATCACAGAATCTCAGTTAGACTTAAGTTTTTATTACTAACTTGATCTCACTGACTTAAACAGTGCTATTTACTGTGATAAACTAAACTGTTGGTATGGTTAACTTCTGTACATACAGTATGTTAACATAATCAATTTTTAAATATGTAATCAATGACTGAAACTGTTGGAACTTCATCATTACAAAATTTAAGACAATTACAAGCATGACATTTAATTTAGAACAATCATAAAAACTGTAATTTCTTTTTACGTTTGTGAAAAAGGTAAACTAATTTGCTAGAAACCTTAGAAATAAACAGAAGGCTAAAAACAGATTTGGTCAGACAAATTTCAGAACAACAAAAATCAACACAAGTTCTTCCTCACAGTAGAGGCTCCCGAGCAGTCTTTCAGGTTAAACACATTCAGACCTGTTTGTAAGTTGTTTCGTATCTTACTTAATGATGCAAAGTGGGCAAAATCATAATAGTAATAAATGAAGTATTTCTGAAAGTAAAATAGACTCTGCTTCCATCAATTCTGTAAGTGTGTGTGTGTGTATATATACAATTCAGAGCACTTTTGATAGCAGATTTTTGAATTTACTACTAGCATATTTTGCTACCTATAAATTTGGAGATTTGAAAGACCTAGACAGTGAGTTAAAGCTGTCTTGGCTGCAACAGAGATAAACAAGCCTGTCATCCTTGACTGATGAAAACAAAGGATTACTTACTTCGAGACTAATGATGATAATCTGAGCACTTATTCTCTAATTCATAAACCTCTTCATTAAAACAGAGCAGAAAATGTGTCTATTATAGTCTGTACCAACTGCAGAAAACAAGATCTACTTATTTATGGATTAATAAATGAAGCCATCTTGGACATCGTAAACTTCATGAACCACCACCAGGGTAATAGTTAGTATAAAGAAGCTAAATCCAGATATTCTTTATATTAAATCATACTAAAAACCGTGAACCATGTCACGAGAGAGCAATACATTGGTTTTACAGTACTAGCCATATAGATTAGTTATCGTAGGCCTAGGTGTGTTCGCTTGCTTGTAATTAAGCACAAAGCTGCACAATGGGCTATCTGCATTCTGCCCATCATGGGCATCTAAACCTGGATTGCTGTGAAGCTCAGATGTAAGATCAGTTAGCCCTAATTCATACTTATGGTTTTTCATGCTTTCCACTAAACTATTTCTTTGCATGTCCGTCATACTGTCTTTCGTGGATTCAATGATATTTCATAAATTAAAGTAAAAATATATTTAAAAGCTCAACAATTATGCTGAAAACTTTTTGCCAAATAAGCATCACTAGCAGCTACAGAGGTTAGATGTCTGTGTAAAACAGTTACATTAACTACCTCTAAAATTCTACATTCTACTACATCACCCACACAGGACTGAGTGGCCTCTGATTGAGCATATGGTGTTAAAAATAGTTACAAAAATCAAAATTTAATTCACTGTTAATTATTACAGATGAGAAAAATAACAGATTTCATAGAATGTTTTTGTTTACTTTTTACAGATCCAGTGGTTGGCAGTACTTGACCAGCATCTGACCTTTTAAACTCAATATCAACAAATACAAAGTTCAACAAAATTACTTGTTAAATTAGGAATCATTAGTAAAGAGCAAAGCTGTTTCTGTTGGAACCCCCATAGAATGGCAGAGTAGAATTAGATCAACAACTTGAATGTATGTTGAACAGAAGTAAACGATCAAGAAGGGTTTGTGGCATTCTGTTTGTAGATTCTTTAATAGCAAACAAAAAAGCTAGCATCCCAAAAAATGTATTGATTAATTCAAGATTGTTTAACTTAACTGATCAGAGCCACAACTCATAAAAATAATCAACTAATTAAAATTATGATTATCCAAGTCTCATTTGAAAACAATCAATTAACAAGTTCTTCTAATTGTCCAGCTTTCAAATGTGATACGGGTAAGTAGTACATTCATGAAACAGTATTCAAAGACCTTTCAAATGTAATTTTTTTTATCTTGGCTGACAAGAGAGAAATCCTTTGATGAGATGGATCCTCAATAAGTATGCTAAAAAGATACGAAGGTGCTTTGAAACAGAATGCAGTCGTGATATCTCTTGTAATTTACGGTGGATTACTAACATCTATCTTTTTTATTGTGCAAAGGACAAGAGGAATCGTGTTTGGAAAAGGTAGCCAAGTTGACTTTGGAACAAAATCTGTAGCCTGGTGGAATAAGACAGACAGAAACAGAACCAAAAGAGAAATTTGAAGGAAAAGTATTATTTTTGTACATTAAGAATTATTGAGAAGATAAAAGTAAAAACAGAGGAAAATAGTGACACCAACATTTTAAAATAGAAATAACAGATGTTTTAGGTTCATACATCCTCTGAGAGACATTCTGAATCAGACTGTAAAACCTTCACCACTGGTTCAACAAGATGGTTACTGACGAAGTCCAATATAATGCACCCATCACTATGTTCAGAAACCAGCATTAACAGAATTATTGCAAGAGATATACAGTTTACGATAATATCTGAGAATTCCTGTACCAATCTTCAATTTTTGAAGCCTTGAAGAATGATAGGTTTGCAAATGTCTGAAGGAAATCTGTTCACAAGACTAAACCCTTTGAACCTGGAAACTTGACCTAACAGCATGAGATAGATAGACAGTAGCACTAATGTGTTGCACATGTTCCAGATAGAGTTGCCACAAAAACTGAATTAGCAAAAGTTACAGCATTAATGAAATAAAGTAGAGCTACATATTTAATAAAACCAGTACGCAAGATCTGTTACCCAACTGCCCCATGGAAACACCTATGTCTTAATGATAAGGTTCAAGAAGAAATAACTGTCATATTGGATGAACAGAATGCCATGATGGGAGAGAAGTCTTTACATCATTAAGACAGTGAAGCCAACCAGGTTCTTCTACTCTGGAACTGACACTCTCAATAAGACATTAAAATCTTTGGACTTGACTGTACGGAAGACTGATTCTTTCCCATCATTCAACAGATACTGGTTTTCTCAATAAAGGGCCAGATGGCTGAACAATGCATTAGCTGAACCATACAACCATTTTGGTGGGCCAATTTTTAAGGTGAGAAACTTGTGTCATCATGGTAAGCAATTTGCCACTTAAGCATTTTGAGATCAAAATCTTTGTTACCTAGTCAAGTAGTCCGATACTTAACAATTTTCATATTTGTAAAAAAAATACATTTCTAGCCCTGTATAAACTACAAAGATATGTTTGACTATCAGAATGGCAAACATATATCTTAATTATCGAGACACATCAATATTCTTAAGAACCTCTGAGTTAAAATAAAGATCAAGATACATCAGTTGTAACATGCAAAACATTCATGATAACACTCGTGTTTGTCAGTTGAACATACTTAGTCCTTTCATACATGCCATTTAAACTACACTTTCTTGTGAGCATTATGTGTAACATCAATAAACTGTGATCTAGTTTTAAAAACACTATTGTGGTCAGACAAACTCATATAGATGTTATTTGATAAAACTAAATATAAAGTAATTGTATTTACAAGTGTACTGAGTAGAAACAGTTATGAGTGTTCAGTATACAACACGGTTTCATGAGCAGAAAAGAAACTCACAAAAACAAAGAATAGAATCTTCCTGTACTAAAGGAAAAGTAGATAAAAGATGTTTATAGTAATCTATGAAACAAATATAAGCTAAGTCTCTGCAAAGTAAAGTTCTAAGAAAGGCAAACATAGCTGAATATGCTGAAATGTCTGAATGTATGTTTACAATGTTCAAAACGTGATAATAATAGTTTTGAACCCAGTAAGATGAAAGCAACCAGAGTAATTGTATTTAATGTGATGTATTTTGTTTTCTTTGAGAAATTACATGAAAGTGTTGCTCGTGTGAAACACTTTACAAATAACTAAAGCTGAAGTCAAAGCCAGTCATCATGTGATGGCAACAACATGCCATCATATAGCATACTCATTGCATTAAAAAGTTTGACTTAGCAAAAAACAGATGAGGTAATTCTAAATTATAAAGCCAATATCTAATTTGTACTCCTCAGAAAAAGTTCTTTATAATGATATGATATTTGTAGAGTTTAACTGAAAAATTTGCAAAAAAAATTCCCAACCGATACAAGCATATTATTCATAACAGATGTTGACTAAACCAATATCTACTATATCCAGTTAGCACAGTCAACATGTACATATTAAATACACACAAACACTGAAAAATTAATACGATCAACACATGTACAAACCTTCAAGATATACCAGAAGGTTTGCAGTCAACATACATATAGATATATAAACTAGTTTATTCCAGATAAAGCATTTGGGTGACAAGGTTTCTTAAAATTGTTTATAACTTGTGTAAGTTACGTCAACATTATTTTAGAAGACAATAAATACTTCTTAATTTATCAAAGTTTAGATTATTAAGTACTAATAAGCACTCATTCAAATATGATTGGATAAGCTTTTGTCTGTTTATAGTTGAGCTACACAATTGTTTTTATTTCCCATACAAATACTGAAACACAGTCTTAAAATAATGTAATGTGTTTCACTATAATGAGGGACGTGTTTCTCCATATCAGCTTTCTCATCATCTAAGCCAAACTATTATATAAAGACATTTTCCTACATTTGAATTAATAATCAATATTTCTATGTGCAAACCAAGTAACCTTTGATACTACTTATGTGTAAATGTTATGCCTAATTTTTCAAGTTCACAATGAGCTTACTGATATTTCTGTATATGATTTAAAATAACCTAATCTATATAAATAAATGTTCATCTGTTCATTATACCTTTCCGCATTTCTCGATCAATCAGCACCAAACTTGACACGGTAAACCAGTATGACACGAGGAAGATCATGACAACTTTAGACCCCCATCTCATCCTTCATCATTAAAATGAACTACATAACTACTGTTAGGATTCTTGAAAACAGTATGTCTTTCTTTTTAGTACTGACACCTTTATGTACTTGGATTGCACTTTTTAATATTTATAGTGTAAAAGAGAGACAGTTTCTTATCCCTTCTTACAAAAGATTCCAGCTACAACGCTGTCATTATCAGAGCTTGCTAGAGTGTCAATATACTTTACACCTGAACCATTTTATATGAACAGCTTTCTGCCTACACATGAAGATAGAATCACTTTTTACTTGTGCTTAAGAGCATGGAAAGAAAAAAGAATTTAGACAGAGTTTTCAAAGTTAACCCTTACTGATCATTCAAAATCATTGTTTTACAGCTAACCCTCACTTCAGTTTTTACATGTAATAAATACAACTAGGAACAGCACAAAAGAAAATCAAGAAAACTTATTTTTCCTGAGATAAAATGAAGCACATTTACAATGGTAACTTGAAATCATTTTCTTTGTGTAATATATTAAATTTTAGGCCAAACTGAATGACATCTTTCTAGTCCATAAATAAATAAATTTAGACCTCAATATATATATCAACTTTAAAGTTTATTCACTGTTTGTACTAGAACTGAAACATTTCTCATTTTCCAATGTCATGAAGCCTATAAAACAGGCTACATTTTTCAACAGATGCCTAACATTAACTGCAACTTTTTTTAAATTCAGAAATTAATAACTATAATTTAATGTTGTATAAGTATGGGTCTAATTAAGTATAGTCCAAAACCCTCCATTTTTTCAGAAATTAATAAAAAAACCAGCAAAACATTCTAACATTACCGTACAGTGAGGGAAAAAACACACTAAATGATACAACCATCATCTATGAAAAATAAAACTTTCTTTGTTGAAGATGACACTACTCTGCCAGAATTTATATTTCTGTCCACCAGTCTCAGTATTAAACATGAAAAACAATGACACAGTAGCACTGGCAACTCCTTTAACAATCATAAATATCTCAACCAGATCTCCTCTAACTCTCCTTTTCTTCAAGAGAAAACAATTTCAGAGTCTCCTTGTATAATATTACTTCTATTCCAGGTATCATGTCCTGAACCATTTTTAGTAATACAATATCTTCAAATGGTGACCCTCTGAAGAGAAACTTGGCTTAAGTCAAACATTTCTTTAAAACAAGTTAACTGAAAGTAGGAAAGTTAATACCAGGTTAACAAGTCTACAATAATAGCAAATAATATGCAACTTTGCTAAAAGGTTTTTACAGTTCTCCCATAACGTGATTATAAATGATTCCTTATTTTGTTTAGAATGTACCTCAATATCCAACTGTCAAAAAATCATGTTCAGTAGAAGACAGCATTTCCATTCTTTTGGCCAGGTTTCATATGCTTCAGTCCTATATTCTTGTGTAAAATATTAACACTTCTGTTGACCTACTACAAATACATCTCATGACCACCCATGGTTATCATTCAAGCCCAGAAGTTTTGGGACCTAACAGATCTCAAACTGAAATTTACACTATGATTGTGTGTGTTCAAAAAAATGATGAAATTTACCAAGGTGTTTATTATTTTAGAGCCATTCAGGCAGCAACCCCCATGTGAACTAGGATATATATATAGTTACTAGAAACCTCCTAACTGTCATCTTAAGTTAAATCTACAAAAAGCCTCCTCTCTCACAATGGCTGGTATGAGTATTAACACTTTTATTGATAAGGAGAGAACAACCTAAAGATGACCTGGGAAAGTTGAAACATTGTTCTCTCTCAACTTAAGTTGAAACTACAAGAAACCCCCTCTCACACAACTTAAATTGCATAAATATTCTGCTAAAATGTAATCATCATAAGATTTGGGAAAAATTCCACAAACTTAAACCTAAAACACAAGTAATGACTTAACTTTCATTGATTTCACCTTCTAAGTTGCCATAACAAAAGGTTGTATTCAATAACAATTACACTGAAGTTATTCAATGTACATCCTCAGTGGATGACATCCCGAGGAAAATTTTACATCCGTTCAAATGTTTCTTACTAAATTTAAAATCTAAAAAAAAACATATTTACTAAAGTTTCACCAAGAAAGTTTCAGATAAACTCCTTATAAATATCATCTAAGTAATTCTTGTGGTACAGGATCATAAGTGCAGCAAATGGATTTGTCCTTCAATGTACCTTGCATTCATAACACTTTACACAAAACTCACCATAAATAATATTTATGAAATGTAACCAAGTAAGAAAGGAGGGTAAAGAAAAAAAACACTTCTGAGGAATAAGATAAGTCAAAACCTTTAGATTTTAAATAAAAATAATCCACTTTAGTTTCTCCAAAATACATATATTCATCAGAACTTATAATGTTTATTATCACTGCTCTTCATTTAAAAACAATGCTATTTGTCATCATTTTTAGTTTAACAGCTCAATTTACAGGAATATAACAAAACCAAAACCCATTTTTCAATTATCTATTTCTAATCTACTTAAACTTGCACATTTTTTCAGGAAACAAAATCTTCTGAAACTCATTCATCTCTACCTACATGTGTCAGTTTGTATAGTTTATACACTTTACATTTCCTGACTTTGTAGGACATTATAAAAACAACAACAACGTATATCCTCAATTATCTATTTATATAATCTTTCATTGCAATTATTGTGTCATCTCAATGCATATTTTACTTTAATTATCAATTTGTGTTTTCTCTTACCTCAATTTTCAGATTGTCCTTGTAATCCTCAACCTATAAAACATGAAGACCTTACTATCAAAATCATAGGTTTACTACAGCCTTCTGAAAGATTACAAAATGTTGGTACACTAATATTTTGATATCACAGTTTAGAAATTACTCATGTTATTGAAATTTATGGCACAATATTTATATCATTTATAATATAAAACAATTTATTAAAAAAAAAGAAAACCTGATAGGTCTGTGTATATATACATAAAAGAAGATTTTAGTAAATATCTCACACACGAGACCCAAAATATCATGGCTGTTTCTTCATCAGCCCTCATCTTCTTATTATTAAAGGTTACAATGTACAGTGCATCATGCAAGCTCACCATTCAAACAGTTTCGAGCTATCAGCTCATCTAATATCCATTTTTTGTGAACATGACCCAAGTTCTGTAAATAAAAGCATTCTTTCTTGGTGAACCCACACAAAAAAATGCATTAAACTACCGTAGTCTGTCGTGATTTATCTCTAAGTTTGTTTATTATTAGTTTTCAGAGAAGTTCATTTATTACGTAAAACAAAAGTTTACTTAACAAAAAAAATGTACTCTTACACTAGATTTTATATTAGCATTAGTTTTATTATACTTAATTTTATGTAATGACTCATTAGACCTTGTTCAAATATTGATGAAAAATAAACAAATAGCATCACAAATTCAAGATGCATTTGATAAATTCTGTGTATCAAAATCTGTAATACAGAAAAGAATATTTTGATACTGTCAGGATGATCAATTACTTCTACCAATAACAAGCATTGTATTGAATTTTATACACCATAAGAATATCATTATAGAAATTAACAGCAATACTGGCACTTGGAATTTCTAGTTTTTCTGCAATGTTTTCTGAAGAAAACATGTAAGTAAATCATCTTAATAAATCTCCTCCACAGAAAACTCCTCACAATTTATACGAAAATACAGATAATGGAAGAAACTAGCTATCTATAAAATATGATTTGGGTTAAGAAAAAAACAATTTTGTCATTCTTTATTTGTATCCAAACAAATGACTGTGGACAATTCCTTATGGTTGAAATCTCCAAGTATCGTAAAGAAATAGATTCAACCTTTATACTTGTCCTAGGACATTAGTATTAGGCCTATTGCATTTATGTAATAACAATAATGCTGCAAAGTGGCACTTCCTGAAAAAGAACAATTACAGAAAGTAGTGTTTCAAAACATAATAGGCCTAATACTAATGTTTTTATGACCAGTATAATTGTAAATGTAATAGGCCTAATACTAATGTTTTTATGACCAGTATAATTATAAACCTTCACTAGCTTGTAGAAGATGTACAAACCATAACAACAGATTTAACCTGTTTGAACACTAGACAAAAGTAAGGATATAAAACTCTAAAAACTAGTTCAAATTTAAGTATTTCAAAATGAAGAAATCAACCATAAAAGGCAATACCAAACTGTACATTTCAAAACTTTTTACTTTACCAAGTTTAATTAGAAAATATAAAATTCCTCGAATGATAGCATTCATAATTTAGGGCAGCATATATTGTTCACTACATTTCTGGCAAACTTCTTTTATGCAAATAACAGGGAGAACAAAACCTGTATATGTGAACCAACAACTATACCATGAAAATAAAAAATTCCAATAGGCATTCTAAGAATGCAACAAAATGTACAGAAAATACAATTTCTCTGGATAAATCTGTATAAAACAGTATGTAATATTAGCATCACCACCACATACACTAACAATATATGAACAATGTCTTATCCAAATATTTCTTATATAATCTTCCTTTTTATTTATTTTTTATTACATTTGTTTGAAAACATCTTGAAAGTTTGTTTGTAATTTTAGGTTTGTTTGTTTCAAAGTGATAATCTAACTAGATAGTTAAGTTGGTAATTATAGCTTGTATTTTTCAAGATAAGAAATTACATATTGTTGCAAAAAAATTAAACACTTTGTTTATAAAACTGGCTTCTTATTAGAAAGAAATTGTTCTATTTAAATAAAACAATTGTCAAACACATTTTCAGTTGAATACAGGAGACTAAATTGTTCAAAAAATGATTGGAAAATACAAAATACAAATAGTAAAATAATTTTGTTTAAAACACAAAACAAAAAACGTGAAGGTTCGTATAAAGAAAAACTCTGAGCAATTGCAACATCATTCAAAAAATTTCATAAATATTTATGAAGATCAGAGAAATGTTGGTGATCTACTTCATTTTATTATTGTATTCAAGTCTAATAGTTCACAAAGTACGTATCTTATGCTTTATCAAGAAAATGCCAAATGTTTGCAACAAAGTAGCAAGTTTTTGCAAAAATATCTATTTATGAATAGGAATGGAAAATCATATTGTTTTAATGCGAGAGTCAGGGATCATGGAGGTGAGACAGTCCTGGATTCTACATTAACAGCCTGACCACTTAATGCTAAACCTACAAGCTCTATGCTTCTTATAGCAGTAACAGAAGTTTCTAGCCCTGGGTACTATACTGGTTAGATAAGAAAACTTACAGTAATATCACCTAATAAACAAGTTCAGACTGAAACAACTGTTGCTCAAACAATTTGATAACATAAACAGCATTACAACCATTTCCATGTCTTTTGTACTGTAGCCAGCCTGGAAAGCCCTGGTTTTGGACAAAAGATGCAACATAACTAGTTTTTGATATCTTGTTAACCACTCTCTTTTGCTTTCACTCTTACACTGTAGAAGGTAAATCAACAGTTTGCCCTTTTGTTAATTATCAAAAACAAGTGTAGCTCTACCTAATAATAGTTTAAAATAATCACACACATCACAATCAGACAGGCAGTTAGTTCCACAAGTTTGACACAAATCAAAGATACAGATCTGTTAAAGTCATCTACACTTAGTATTCCAAAGTTTAAATCTATATCCTCCAATATTCAAGTCTATAATTTTGACTTTTTCATTCTATTACACAGTCACCATCAGAAAGATTATCAAATACCTAACAATTTTAAAGAAACTAAAGTAGATTGCATCTAATGCTTCAAAAATCCAGAAAACGGTTTATTCTCAGTTCGTTTACTCTAATGTAATCATACACCAAAATAACTGTTTTACATATTTCCTGTAAACTTCGTACACAACTTCATAGAAAAAAACTATAAAACAGTCTTATAATTTCTTCAGATAAAGTATAGCATTTTATGTGACACATTGTTAGTGCACATATACAAGTACATAAAAATATAAAGGTACAAATGTTTTAAATCTATTGCATCGTACTGTAAACAGAGTAAATAAAACAATGTTTCTAAAAGTATGCCACAGTGACTTTCTATCTAAACCTTATTCTACATTTGATAACATGGTGATTGTATTTTTATAAGTTTGTTTCCATGTTTTCTCCTTCAATTCAGTCTATTGCCAATGAGAGTAGACAAACTAGAATATTACTCCAGAAAACACAAGTCCAAAAACTTTAAATCTCTCTTTGTAGCTCAAAGTTATTAAACCACCTTCATTCTAGCAATCCATTTATGCACCTATGCATTTAAAAATGTTATTTTTAAATATTATGTGGACAAAAATGTTATACAAACTCTCAGTAGTTTTATACAGGGCTGCAAATAAATGTTCTTTTCCTTTTTTTGCTTTTAACTTCAAAATACTTGTAAAGAAAACCAAGAAAACATTTTCTTAATCCTTTCTTGATGTGTTGATCGTTCTGACTGACTTTGAAAAACATGGTGCTTTAGATACCAGACTTACAAGTTTAGTACCACACAAAACTTGATAAGTTTTCAGAAAACACTAATAAATCTGTTGTATATTAAAAAAAAACAAAAACAGAAAGTGAAAATAAAAAAAACCTTTGACTGACTTCACTGGTAACATCCACTCAGGTACATGCCCACTTTTTATGACTAGACCAATTTTATGGTTCCCTATTTCATTTCCATTTCTATTAAACTTGTATTTATCATCAGCAATTTTAGAATTAAATGGAATTTAATAAACATACAGTTAATCCAGTGAGGACTATTTAATAAACATACAGTTAATCCAGCAAGGACTATTTAATAAACATACAGTTAATCCAGTGAGGACTTTAAGACTAGAAAGTCTAAAGTTTTCTCTTTTTTGTCTCCTGGTGTCACTTAATTACAGCCAGTAACCACTACATCCATTTATATACAGTTGGGTCTTTCCTAATAAAGTATGTTAACAGCAATGACTGTTGTTTTAAGACTTTCAAACAGAAAGAGAAGAGTTTAAAAGTCGTCATATGTAGAGTTGAGGAAATGAAACCAGTAACAATGAAAATCAGAAACCAATTTTAATTTTGCAAATTAATATACAATCGTGCTTTGGGAAAGAGAGAAAAGTAGATGGCCTCATTTTTATTAGCGCCACCTACTAACATTTCAGTGTAACATGTAATTAGACATTCACACTGATTGGAATCCCATTCAAATACTGACAATGTAAATTGAAAATACGATAGTTACCTCTGAATGGTTGTCACGCTAAAAACTGTTACATTTTCTAAGAGAACAGAACCTGAAAGTAAATGGGAAACAGCATCCATTTTAAGGGCAAAAAAAAACAACTGATATTACAGAATTCCAGTCTTATTTCAACACAAAATGTGACTTTTACATGATATCAGTCTTGAATGTTCCATGTATTTACAAGTACAGAATGTTCCAAATTTGAGAAACAACCTAAAAAATCTACACTAGGAGAAACATCATACAGAAAAGAATAATAAATAAGGGAAAACCATCACTCAAATCATACAGACTGGTAGATACTTGCAACAGGTGATTTCCCAATGGAAACCCGACCTACAACAGAAGGGTGTATGTGAACTGACAACACCAAAAGAGAAAGTCATGGAAAACACCAGAGATACTAAATACAGACTTTCTACTAACTTGGAAAAAACAAGTAAGTAGGAAGTGTGGGGTTTCTTTGGCATCTATTTTGTAAACCCCACTCAAAAATGTGAAGGTTGCAGAACACTATGATAAATATCTCTGTAACCGTGGATTTGATATATATATATATATATACTGCATGTTTCAAACTAGGTCAGTTTGACTAGACATTTATTTACTTTTTATCTCTGTGTCTGCAATATTAATTAGTATACATGTAAACATCATTAATGTATTCTTAACATTTTCAGGTGTTATGATAACAGCCAATAGTACGTAGTCTCAACACGCAAACAACAGAGATTTGCATCATACTGCTGTATTATCAGTGTCATGGATCTGCCTGCACATAATAATTATCCTAAAAATGCTGTAAAATTTGAAGTAAATCCATATGTCTGTCTTACACACCAGCTGTTTTTTGTTGATAAGATGTGAACTTGAAAATGTGATGAAACTTGCCAGAAGGATTATCATAAATCTTGAAAATAGGAAGTAAGAATGGCACAGAAAAGCCCAACATAACAGGGTTAATGTATGAAGAATAAGGACAAGTAGGCCTTGTTAAAAGCTATGGACAAGTAGGCCTTGTTAGAAACTATGGACAAATAGGCCTTGTTAGAAACTATGATAGGAAAACAGAGGATAACATATACTACTCATCTGAGTCACTAAAGTTTTGGTAAAAACTGTGAAAGTCAACAGAAAATGTCAACCAACAGGAATAAAAAAAATTCTCAGGTGTAGTTTCACACTCTGATAAATAATAAATATGAATAGTTTTCATGGAAATGTTACAGAGGTTATCAAAACCAAAAATTCCAACTAGGACAAAGATAAAACAAGAAATATACATCAGTCTGAAAGATGACAAGCCAACAGATATCATTACATAAAAGTTGAAATAAGTTGTCAAACAAAAAAGCATCAAAATGCTCTGGAGTCAAAGGGAAAAGATGACTAATGAGGTGTTGTGTGGTGTTAATTAGAATTCTAGAACTTCAAAACTTTTGTTAGATTTAGTTTTATGCTTGTTGAGGGTAAGAGGAGACCTGGTGGAATATTTTATGGTAATATGCTGTCCTCACCTTCAATACTTAGTTTTAATTTAGAAAAACCGAACAAAAACAGAGGATTTGAAACAAATTTTTTTTTTAAATAAAAAAGAACTGTATAATGTAAAGTCAAACTAAATAAATGAATAAACTTACTTGTGTTTTTCAAAGCTGAGTCTCAAATTTTTTTCCTAAATTATACACTGAGTGATGAAAAATATTCTGTCGTACTTTCTACCTATACTTCTATATCATAAGGTTATTTAAGATAAATGGAAGATACCTATAACTAAACACATAAACTGATGTGTGTATGTATACAAATAATATATGTGTAATTTAATTATTAAATAAGTTTAACTCTCCTTGAATGTATTCACATTTAATCCAGAAGAATACAGTGATAATAAAAACAACCATTTTGGATCACATATAATCGATTTATAAAAATTCAATAATGAAACACTAAGTCATTACATTTTTGAAAATCAGAACAAAATAAAAAAAAGTAACTTAAGTTGCAAGGTCAATATCTCTTGTCATAAAAGTCAAAATTAATAATTTTGAAATTACCAAGTATTTTTGTAAAACACCGTACCTGTAATGGCTTTATAGTCAAGGACCACTTTTAACTGCAGTAGAAACACATACTCTGATTAATAATTCATTATTACAAATTGGAAATAATCTGTTTATGAAAATATGTGTATATGTAAAAGAGGAAGCTCACCTAAATTCCACCCAAGGTAATACATAAAGAAAATCAAGATTAGCTTAGATTGAACATTTAATATACCATTAAGAGTAAAGCTACAAATCAAAAGAAATATAACAAAGACACAGTTTAAATAGCAGAAACGAATTATCCCATGTAAGTTAATACACTCTGAGGAAAAGTAAGGTCACTATCAGGCTAACTATCTTTCATCTTAATGAAGACGTTGAGTTCTACAGATCTATGTCTCTTTGATGTTAATTGTTAAGCAACAACGACGATTGTGTTTTCCATATTTTATGAATATATGTAGGTAACAATATTGGGGGACTCAAGCCTCCTTTGGTGCTGCCACTGTTTAACTGGCTTCCAGGCTACCAATGTAGGTGGCTGCATCCATCATCTCATGCACCCATTTACAACCCGTGAGCACACATTAAGGTTGTTGGTCTTCTGTTTTTATTTGAAAATAATGTTTTTTAACAAACAAAGTAAACTAGCTTTAAGCTGGAGTATTTTTAACAAACAAAGTAAACTAGCTTTAAGCTGGAGTATTTTTTGTGTATTAAATTAATTAGCCTTCAAGATATAAGCTGTGTTTAAAAAATATATATATAACATTACACAGTTTATTTTGTCATAGCTTAAAGGGCACTCTGATTTGGATATAGCAAAATCTGATTTAAAAATTAACAACGTACTAATGCTAATAATTATTGAATATTAGAACTAGCAAGTTTCAAGTGAACTCATGCCATTTGTTTATTACAGATTACCAAACAACAAGTAATAATAACAGAATCCTAAAATTATGTTTTAAAGAAATAAAATAGTTTAAGTCACATATTCACTTAAGCTCTTGTATTCAATGAAAAAGTGTAACACTTTTGTAGGTAATATCTCTCTTGTTGTTCATTTTCTTCCAGTCATACTTGTTATCATAAAGTGTAAACTTTTACAGTATTTTTATTATTTTCTTGGTAGTTTAATAAGCACTGCTGATTTTGTGCTAATCCACAAAGTACAGTAACTACATTTCAACACTTTGAGACTGCTTCAGTAACACCTGAAGTCTTCATTATCAAAGCTGTCATCATGGAACTTGATTCACCTCTAGTTATGTATTTATAAAATGAAGAAACAAGTTGTTGAAGTGATAAAATTTAGGGAAACAGACAACACCAAACATTTACCTACACTTATTGCATGCTCCATTTCAGCTGTGTAAAGATTATCTTTGAGACATGGTGACAGTTGCTCTATCATTCTTTCTTTGTCAAAATCCACTTACAATTCTTCTAGATCCAGAAGCAAAGAATTCATTTTGTGGCCAAATGACAAATGCTTTACCCACTTTATTAACCTCTTTCAGTTTATAAATTAAGGAAATATAAAAGAATCTTCAGGATCATTTTGAAAAATTTTTGTTGACAAAGCAAATCACACCCCGAAAAAGACTGCACTAAGTTTTTTCAATGGCACAAAAACCTAAGAAAATCAGAGAAATGTCTAGCACTTCAAGGTACAATTAAGTCAAGCATTAATGAATCAACTGGAGGATAGCAAACACAATGACTGGATTATTGGAGTTAACACCACGCATACTGTGTATGTAGTATTTTGTTACATAACATAAACGAAAAAAGGAACATTTTGGTCCGTCCTGTCAGCTCAGTTAAACACTACAAATCCAGAACCATTGGAATACTTATCAATCTTCTGCTAAAACTCTAAATTAATTACATCACATCTGAGGCAAGCCATTCCAAAAGCCAAACATTTTGTTAGTAAAATACAACTGTCATAGCTGAAAATGACTCCTGCCCTGCCAAAATTTATACTTATGTCCATTAGTTCTACTACTCTCACTGCAAAATATTAAAAATGATGTGTCAATGCTATCAGTTCCTATTTACAATCTTAAGCACCTCAATCAAATCCAACCTAATTCTTTTTTCAAAGTAAAACAACTTCATTACTTGTGTAACATTTCTAACCCACATGTAACATAAAAATGTAATGTTAAAGAGCAATAATGGACCTACTGACCCATATTGGCTGTCCCATCCTTTAAAGTATCAATATAAAAATCTTAAAGCCAACCCTTATATTTCATATACTTATTACTTTTTATTTTAAATTTAAATATACAGTTTCCATACCACCTGAAGGCAATCCATTCCAGAAGCTTGTTAGAAAAATAACTGTCTTAGCTGAAGATGATGCCTACTCTGGCAAATTATTTAGTGTCCTCTGATCCTACTATCCTTGTCATTAAAAAGATGATTCACTGACACAATTAGTTCCCTTTAAAATCTCACACATCCTAAGCAGACCTCCCCTTAAGATAAAACAATTTCAAAAGTCTTCATCTCTCCTCATGTGACAAACCCTCCTCCAATACCTTTCCAACAATTCAATGTTCTCATTAGGTTAGCAGCCCATGATTAAATACAATACTTTAAATGTGGCCTAACCAATGACTTGTATAATGAAATTATAGCCTCTTTAGACTTGTATTCAATATTTCTATAGATACAACTATAACTAGCAACAACAAACAGCTTAAGAGAGTGACTAACGATTATACCAATATCCCTTTCTTTCATGACATTGTTAAGGTTATTCCAGTCCATATATATATATATTATAATTCAAGTAACAATAACCCACAAGCATTATCTTGCATTTATTGAAATTAAAACCCATCTGCTATTTATTTGTCCAACCTGGTATACAATCTAAATCCTTTTGTAAAGCAGCAACATCCTCTTCATAGCCAACAACATCCAAGACCTCAATACATCAACAAAGTAATTTATTTAACATTCCTTTATCTATATATATACATCATTAATGTAAATCAAAAAGAATAAAGGTCCTAAGACTGATCCCTGAGGTACCTCACTCGTGATATTAATCCAATTTGACTAAACTCCATTTGCAACAATCCTCTGCTTTCTTTCCTCCAACCACTCTTCTATCCAATGTGCTGACTTTAAGAAATCTGTACTGTTCATTTTTAAACCAAATTTTTCATACATCCTTCCTGATGTCCTAATTTCCTGGTTGATCAACTTTCTTGATTTTCTATATTCTTCTAAAAGTTTCACATCATACCACTTAATTAACCCTCGTTATATCCATTAATTATATCTGTTATACCTTTTGTGAGCCAGCCTGGTTTTAATTACAGCTACCCTTTTCTTTCTCTAAAGTATATGTTTGTCTTCACTATTCAAAACTTTATCCTTAGAAATTTTCCAGAATTGAACACTGTCTCTAAATAACCCAGCTGCTTAATTCACAATACACGATTCTTGTTGTATCCCTTTCAAATCTGTTTTTTTTAAAACTTGTAACCAAAATATCATTATTCCTTATCTCCATATGCAGCAAAACATCAAACCTAACAGACCAATGATCACTTACACCCAAACGTTCCCCAATATCTGCCTTCTCAACAACTTCTATATTACAAGTTAACAACAAATCTAAAACAATATTGTTTCTAGTAGTTTCCTTGGTCAACTAGTAAAAAAACCATCTTGAACAGTTTTCAAAAACCTTTATCCCCCATGGTTTAATGGTAGCATTTCCCAATCTATATGCCAGAAATTAAAGTCACCCATATAAAACATGGTACAAGAATATGGGAACTGTACTACATCCATAACATATATGGTAAGGCTGTTAAACTGTAATGTTATATACATATACATACTTTTGACTGGATCCCAACCAGTACCCACAGAGTGACACATTTTACAGCACCAGTATCATGATGAGAAACTAAACAAACTAAATGGACAAACTTTCTCCTCCATCTGAAAGAGTCCAAAAGGGAACAACACCTCAAGCTTAGAACAATGGTATTATGTAGGCCATAATTAACCTGTTGCAACCTGTAGTAATTAAAATGAAAGTGGTTGTTAGTATAAAATTTTGAAAGTAAAGCATATGTGCCTGGGCAACACTTCCACAGAGTGGGATCCAGTAAAACATAAAAGAACTCTGGAAGTGAAAATTATATGATTGAGGAAAAATAACTCTGGTTAAAGTCTAACAGATGTGGTCAAAACAGCTACAGAGGATAGTTGAAAACCCTTAAAAAAGGAAACTATCAGACCATGTAATAGAACCAATAGACCTGAGAACCAAACAAAGTGGTTGGGAAACACTATGGGCCAATACTCTAAAATTAAAGCCAGAAGCCTATGATGACAAAGAAGAATGTAAACAGGCTACATCAATTTGTGATTTTAAAACCTCTGAAACTCCAGCAAATAACATGGGATAGAAAAAAGGATCTTCCCATAACTCCATGAATGCAGAATACATTAAAATAATCCTTCCTGACAAAGTGTCCCTACTCAATAAGTCCCAACAACAAACTGGCCAGGAAACCATAGAAAGAAGGGAAGAAAACATTCTGACTGAGCTAGACATCAGCAATATCCCCAACTCATCATCAGATTTCTGAAGGGAATATTAGTATACTTCAGCCAAAAGTTGGATTGAAGACAAATACCTCAGGACATTCATGAGAACGAATCTAAGAAAACTACGGTCTGTTTGAAGTGATCACAGGTCCAAAAAGGGGTCTATCCAATGAATTTAAATAGGCCTTTCCTTGCAGTGACAAACCAAAATATGCTGATCTGATAAATGTGGAGGACAAGGCATAGCTATCCTGCTTCATAACTGAATGACAAATTTTCCAGCATGAACATCAATATCAGGAAAAGTAGAAAAAACCAAGTATTCACATACCATACCTTCTGCTAACAAGGAAGAAGTCAAATGCAATAGGAGACACCCCCCAAACCCATGTAACCAACTAAATTAAAAGTAGCTGATCAAAATAATCCTCTGTTTGGGCCAACCTAGCAAAATAAAAGAGTTGGAAAAAGTAAGTGTAAATTCTTTCCAGTCATTTGTAAGAGCTGTCTCATAACCCCCCAAAGAGACAGCCTTGATCCAAATATACATCTCCACATTGCAATGAATCATATCACAAACAGCTTCAACTGAGAGTGACCCATGCCTTGGTTGTTGACAACTGCCAGATAAAGAGGTGGAAGAGAAAAGGTCTGGTTGGCCTCTGTAGTAAAAACATTAACTCTGGAATTCATACCCGTCAGTAAGATTTTTTTTGTTTTTGTTAATGTATAAATATAAATGAAAATATAACTGTAAAATGACAACTACATTTAAAATCACAATGTAAATAGTACATAATCACAACAATCCTGTTGACAGAAATCCATGTCAAATGCTTCATCAAAAAAATTATTACATTATTGGAATGAAACATTAACGGACAGTACCTCAATAGAGGGTACACTGAAGATTGTAGAGAAATTTGCATATTAGAATTTGCCAAAGGCATTCAAATCAAGTATAAAAGACTGGAACAAACATTCTCAATGCTTGGATGAGCAAAGAGTGGAAAACCTGGAGATAGAGAAATAGCTACATATAGTGTCAATGGAGATGAATATGTTTTGGAAGGATTCAATCTCTTTGCTGTTATCTTTTGTATCCTCAACAACAGGATGTAACTCACAGTTTACATATAAGATCACTCCTTCTCCCTCTTAAATAATCTATAACCCTGTATTTCAATGAAATTTCTGTCATCAAAATAATCTATATTTAAACATATATCTATAGCCCATTATATCAAAACCATCCATTCCTGTCATTCTTAAGGACATATATTTTACTTTTTTATAATTCTTCAAATCTGCACCATAAAAAACATCTTCAAAGAATGTCAAAAGGTTAGTAACACAAGATTTTTCCGGAGACTAACAACATTTTAAAATTTGTTAAATGACCTTACAGAAACTTACAAATAATTTTCCCACTGCTGATGTAATACAAATGGGTCTATAATAAATGGGCAATCTTTATCACCTTCCTTAAAAGATGATAATATTAACCAACTTCTAATCTTCTGACTTATTAAAAAAATAGGAAGTAAAATTTAATAACCTAGACATCCCATAATTATCAGATATTAGCCTTCCTGTAACATCCCTCAAAGGCCCTACTCCCATTCTGTTTGTCGTTAATGTATTTAAAGAAAGCTGTGCATGTGTTTTCTTACAGTAAAACCACATCAGATTATCTGCTGTGTCCACCAATGGGAATCAAACTATTGATTGTAGTGTTATAAATCCGACAACTCACGTTATCCATCAGCTGAAGCACCTGAGGAAATCCTTACTATTAATTACATATTTCAGCTAAAACTTTATATTTGCTGTTTTTACTTATTAATTTCCTATTCATCTAACTGTCTTAAACTTCAACAATCTTCCAGGTTTATTTCCATTTTATCTACTCAAATAAATGTTTTATATTTTGTTTAACCTTCATTAAAAAAAACTTATAATTTCTTGGGAACAAGCTAGGTTATTTTATGTTATATACTTATATATAGTGTATGTGTGTATGAAAAAAAACACGTTTTAAATCTCTACAACATCCTGCTGTAAACAGAAATGTAAAAATACTTTGGTTCTAAAACTATACTAAAATTAATTTTGTATCTAAACATTCTATACTTAACAAGATGATGACAGCAGTTTTTTAGGTTTATTCTTATTTTGTATACTTCAATTTAGTCTACTAACACAGACAAACTAGGATGTTACTGTCCTTCATATCTGCCATTATTGTAGCCAGTTTAAACTTATGTTTATAATGCCTGTTTTAATTTTGTAAGTCAACCTATTTTTTTTTTCCCTTGCATTCACTTTTTTTTTTTTCTATAAGTGATATATCCATCTGTACAATTTAAAAATCTATTTTAAAAATTTCTCCAGATTTGGTCAGTATCCCAATTAATTTAATTGTCCCACTTACAGAAGATAATTCTTGTTTCATCTGTTTAAGACTTGCTAACCTTACTGGCAGGGGACAGCAATAGTACTGCAGATTTGTAAGATGTTAGTTTCACTGACACTTCTTTGTGTGTTTATTACAAAAACATCACACAAACATACAATTCACTAACAATTTATAAGACTAGTAACACCTAAAAAAAATACAAACATACAATTCACTAAGAATTTATACGACTAGTAAAACCTAAAAAAAATTTTTGTTGTCACTTTTGAAAGGGCTTGTATTATTCTGCTCATGCCACTATGTAACAAATATAATATAATGTAATAGTGGTACTGACCACTATTGGTCAGTATCCCAATTAATTTAATTGTCCCACTTACAGAAGATAATTCTTGTTTCATCTGTTTAAGACTTGCTAACCTTACTGGCAACACAATACTGCAGATTTGTAAGATGTTAGTTTCACTGACACTTCTTTGTGTGTTTATTACAAAAACATCACACAAACATACAATTCACTAACAATTTATAAGACTAGTAACACCTAAAAAAATACAAACATACAATTCACTAAGAATTTATACGACTAGTAAAACCTAAAAAAAATTTTTGTTGTTACTTTTGAAAGGGCTTGTATTATTCTGCTCATGCCACTATGTAACAAACGTTTTACTTTTTCTTGTTCCTGGGTAGAAAGCGTTATTTCCCAATTGCTTATTCCTAAAGTAAATGGAAAAGATGCATTTTTCTCTTCAAATTTTGCTTTTGTAACCTGGGTAATGAAAATTTCAAATTTACCCATTTTCCAGAACATTCCAGGTAGATTCAGTGCTGAGTAGCTGACAGAGAATTTTCAAGAACTTTCTTGAATGCTGTAGAAGCTTCAAAGCTGTGCTGCTCCATGACGGGAATAAGTATCCGTCTCTTCCTCTGTCTCACTTGGTGCACCTCAGAGAGGAATACAACAGCATCAAGACCTTGCTAGAAGTCTTGAAGTATGATGAGTATGGCTGGGAGGTTATCAGAGACTTCAAAATGGTGGCATTTCTGATGAGTGCCCAAGGAGGCTTTACCAAGTTTCCCTGTTATCTTTGCCTTTGGGGCAGTAGGGACAATGCAGTGCACTACAACAAGAAGCAATGGCCACAATGCACCAATTTCTCTGTGAGGAGGCACAATGTCAAGTGTGAGTCACTAGTGGACCTACAGAATGTGTTGTTCCTACCATTGCACATACAATTGGGTCTTATGAAACAGTTTGTCACAGCTCTTGATAAGGAGTCTGCAGTCTTCAAGTATCTTCAAGACTTATTCCTTAAGCTGTCTGAGGCAAAGGTCAAAGCTGGTGTCTTTGTTGGACCACAAATAAAGAAGATTTTGGAGTGCACAGAATTCTCCAAGAAGCTCAGTAGGAAGGAAAAAAAGCTTGGGGCAGCTTTGTCACAGTGGTTCGGGGCTTCTTGGGCAATCACATGGCTGAATATTATATGGAACTTGTTGAGGCTCTGGTGAAGAACTACAGCAAAATGGCTACAGGATGTCCCTGAAAGTCCATATCCTTGATGCTAATCTTGATAAATTCAAGAACATGGAAACATACTCAGAAGAGCAAGGTGAGCACTTCCACCAAGGTATACTTAACTTTGAACGCCACTACCAAGAAGCATGTAACAAAAACACGATGGGAGACTATATTTGGAGGCTGATACATGAAAGTGATTTACCTTACAGTTGCAAATCTCGAAAAACTACTCACTTCTAAACATTTTTATATAACTTTAGTATAAATACATGTAAATCTTGATTCATATGTTGTTTTATTCAGACTGTGTGTAAATGAAAATGTGCAAATTTGTCCATTTTTACATAAAAAACAGGTTAATTTCTAAATTTCATTATCCAGGTCACAAAAGCAAAGTTTGAAGGGAATAATGGCCATTTCCTGTACTTTTACAACATAAGCAATTAAAAAATAACACATACTATCCAGGGACAAAATTTATGTTACATCGTGTTATTGTTTTACTTTAGTAATAATATGTCAACTAATATTTACTAATGTTTATTCTATGCCCCACTCACTTCTGTAATGAACCTCAGGTTTTGGTGTTGCAAATTCTTAGACTTACCCCTCTCCCACTTAGAGATACCATATCTATCTGGAAGAAACTCATGAAAGAACAAAACAAAAGCATCTTCACTTCAGATAAATAAAAAATATTAATATTTGATTGAGATTTTAGTTTTAAAACATGGGCTCTAGTTCTATTATGCAACTGAAAATATTTATTCACACAGTAAGAACCTCTGTAAAAGTCATAATACAACACACATGATAGTAACATCAACATGGTGAACGAAATAACAGTAATAGCAATACTACTAATCACATAACGTGTACTATAGGTTAGGCCTAGACTATAACAACAAAAAACATTGTTAATCTCACGGCTACCTAGGCGCAGGGATTGAACTTACGTCTTAACTGACACGTAAGTTTAAAAGCAATTACTAGCCTCACCCTTATTTGTTATTTAACTGGTATTATTAACTTAATTATCCTGCGTACTTCCTTGGTTTCTAGAGAACATCTAAAACATATATCAAAGATCATAATAAATGTTTCATCACACCTTTTCGGCTAACGTTAGAACCGCTGCCATACTATTGTGCCACCACTACTTGCCCTCTGTTGTATAACATACAAAAGTAAGCACTTTGTTTTTCAGAAATTTGAAAGAAAAGGTCGATATAAAATTAAAACGGAACTTATGACAGTTAATAAAATCCTATTGTTTAAAACACGCTATGAATAATCCATACGTAAAATTCAATCAAACCATAGTTTGGGATTTTCAGTCATACCTAGTAAAAGTACTTTGATGTAGCAGTATAAATACTGTCATAATACGTTAGTTTTTAATGTATTGTATATATTTAATTTTTACATTCTTCATTCCATTCTTGTAGTTTAAAAAAAAAAATACAGCAGTAATCCAACCTCACTTTATACGCCACATCTACTATCAACTACATATTTCTCACAATATAAAGTCCAATATGGAACCACGAATAATCAGTACAATATTGTATTAACAGTATTTAAATAAAAGAAAATCAAAACGTCAACCAATGACAATTTATATAAGCTATTTGTCACACAGTAACTGTTATGGTTTAAACGCCTTCTTTTAAGCTGGCGAAGTATGGTTGTAATTAATTATACTTGTCATGAAATGTTAGTATTAGGCCTTCTATATTCAGTATTTTAGCGCGTTAAGACAGGGTCGCGGGTTCGCGCCCGAGTCGCTTACATTCTATATTTTGGTAGTCCCAAGAGTTGGCAGTGGGTGGTGAACTTTTCCTCTGGTCTTACACTGAATTAAGCTAGCACAGTCGTTTTTTCCGAGAATTAAAAGTCGTTTAGTCACATTTTGTTCGCCATTTCCAAAGTTCTACTTGTAACATTAGAAATATATCAAAGCTCTTTGATCAGGATTATTTACACTTATTTTCATTTCAAGTAACATGCTTAATTAACAGCCCTTCCCCTCCTACTCAAGTGGCACAGCAGTAATTAAACCCGTGGACTTATATGCTAGAAAGAGGATTTTGATGCATATCTGTGATGTGCACAGCACAGATGATCTACTAAGTCGCTTTTTTTTAATTAATTACAAACAAACAGAAGTAACAGTTTTTGGTTTGTTTTGAATTTCGCGCAACTCTTTTACCAACGAATAGTGGGATTGACCGTCACATTGTAACGACCTGTAGCTGAAAGGGCAACCATGTTTGGTGTGATGAAGATTCAAACCCGCGACCCTCGGATTATGAATCGAGTGCTTTAACCACTTAGCCATGTCGGGCCCAGAAAGGAAGGATATTTTTCAGAAAATGTATGGTGCTTCGGTTACTAGTGCAATCATTCTAAAGTATTTAATCACATAGAGATCTAAACTCGTAACAATTTTAGTGATACTCTTCTTTGTTGTAATATAGGTGGTTAGAATGATCGACTCGCAATCTCAGGGTCATGGGTTCAAATTCTTGTCCTGCCAAACATGTTTGTCCTTTCAATCGGGTGAGAGTTATAATTGCGTTCAATCCGACTATTCGTTGGTAAAAGAATAGTCCAAAAGTTAGCAGTGGATGATGATGACTAGCTGCCTTCATTCTAGTCTTTCACTACTTAATTATGGACGGCTAACACAATTAGCTCTCATGTATCTTTGCGCAAAATTCAAACCAGATCTTGATGTAAGAGCTGTGGCTTGTAATAAAATAATACATATTATGATCAGTAAATAAACTTAAAACGAATTTATTAGTTATTGGTATTCCATGGTGTTCACCAATACTTATATTATGAAAAATCCGCAGAACTTTGGAGATTGTTAATTGGATAATAAGTTGGCTGTACGTCTCAATTGTTCAATGCTGATGATACAACAAGCCATGGTGCACTCTTAAATGACCATACAATTTCCAAAAATAAGTACAATGTTCGTCAGTTCATGATAATCGTGTATAGCAACCAGCATACAAAGTATCTACGGATTATTTAATTTCTTTCATCAAAGTTTTCGATTGGTTATTTGCGATATATATTCTTACTAGAATTTTTACTGCTTGTATAATTCGTCACCAGAGATGCTGCAATGGTTAGGACAATTGCATAGTATCTAAGATTTGAACATTCAATGAACAGATATGAAATTAATGGTTGATGGTGTAATCCACTGATATTTCCATGAAGCTCTACTTTTACAAAAAACCTCTGAATCAACCACTATGACATTAAGTACAAGCTAATTACTACAGTTGTTTAATTTGTTTCAAGAAATAAACTCGGGCTAGATTAAATTAAATGCACATTACTATTTGCTTCCACTCATAATTTTCTAGAATCCACAAATGCAGTTTGTGCACTTCTTTATGAATGATGGTTGATTGCTTTCACTGCTTTCTCTCTCACAGGACTTGTATCACATCGATTAATTTACAAATCTTAGGTAACTTAGTTACTAATACTATCTACAGGAATGATTATTCACATTCTAAAATTGGAACTGTAGTAAAGTATTAATTGAAAATACCATCATATTTTTACTCTCCATAAACAGCAAATAATACATTTTTATTTAGATATATTCAGAGGTTTTTGTATTTTTTTTACAGCTATTCTACATCTAGTTGCTAAATCTTTGTAAGTTAGATGTTAGAAGATCTCAAACCAGTACTAATACTTTAATGGTACATAAAAGCTATGTACTGCAACGATGTCTCCATACATTGATATTTATTTGTCGTCTCTTGTCAAAACTCAAAAACAAAAATCCCTTTCTCCGTTCCCCACCAATGCATTATTCACTTTTCGTAGATAGTATCTTTCTTGAAAATGAGTGAAAAGTGAGATCAACATAATTAGCCATGATTAAAATGACATTTGAAAACAGTATTTATAACATTATAAATGCCTTTTTAATTGAAATATTAATAAGAAAGCAGTTAATGACATTAAATGAATACTTATTCGTTACTTATTGTCAGGAAACTTACTTTTTAGTAGAACTATATATTAATATAAGTGAATTATAGGTGTGTTTGGCTAAGGATTCTTTTACAGTAGGTGTCTGTAAATTGTTGGCGATTTATTTGATAATAAACAAACAGCACGCACTCTACTTCATAGTTTTATCTTAAACAGTATGCAGTTTCTGTTTTTTGTGAAAAGACAATTTAAGCCAGTTCAAGTGCTTTAGAATAATTCGACAAGCCTGTCTGTTGTAATAGCACCCGTGCATAGTTCTCTTATGTTATTGTTGGGTTACCGCAGTTGGATCCTGTACTCCAAAAAAACGTGTGCTTTCGTATTTCCAATATTCACATACCTTTTGTCAAAGCCCACTAAAACGGGTTCATTTACTGTAGCTCACCCTTCAAAGAAACAGATTAGTTTTTTTATCTATTTCAAAATTGTTAACCACACTCTAATATATCAACGGTTAAGCCTTTCACTTCCACAGTGGTTAACCTTACTTTGAAATTTCTCTAACTGATTCTCTCTTTCGCGTAACATTTTTCTCTATTTCTCCTCTTTTGTTTCAATTATCTATACTTCAATCACTTAGGTCTTTAATAAATCTTCGTAGCCTCTATATCAATGAATTACAAACACAAAATAAATTAACTGATAATACTACGTACGCTGAACAATTTTTATATCTCGAATGTATTGTTTATTACATTAATTGAATACTTATTTATTACTTACAATATATTTTGCCAAATCATGAGTCATTCACAACATATATTTAGGGGTAAATATATGAGTGTTATACTTTTTTTTAAAACTACCTTCTATACTTATATAAGGAGTTACTTATAACTTACTCCACCCCAGGACTTGTAGGCTTTCGTACACTCCATATGTAGAGAATTAAGTACATAACTACACATTTACACTTTTTGGGCATGATAGTATATCTAGTTTAGGTGTGTTTGTGTTTTTCTTATAACAAAGCCACAAAGGGCTTACACCAGGGGAATCGAACCCTGATTTTAGCATTTCCGGAACATATTCAGCGGGGGCGTCTAGTTTAGGGTTAATTACATTAGTTTAACAATTCAATTCCACTCTAGTTTCCATTTTTATAAATTTCGTAGCCACTTCCTTTAATTCTTTGTCATGGGCTCAGAAGACTTTGTGATAAATATTCTCATTAAGTTTCTTGTTATTCTGTGGACCTGTCTCGTCGCTCTATGGGAAATATGTTCGAAATTAAAATAACGCATGAAGTTCGATTAATTAATTTGGTTATCATTCTACTGTCAAGCCTTCTCGAACGCTCAAATAAAACTCTTTGGATTAGTATTAAAGTCAAAACGTTTGAAGTATGGTATCATGATAGTTTCATAGCAAATCTAATTAAACAAATTTCATTAAAGTCCCGTTTCTTTATAATTTTTAAAGGAAAAACAGCTGTGTTTCGTCAAAGTTTTGTGCATGGAAAAATTTATCGTTTGAAAATATTTGAATATCCAAGTTTAAGTCCCTTCGTTAAGTCACCGGGCAGAGCATACGTAGCTCATGGTGTAGCTTCATCCTTTACAACAAAGAAAGTAAAGCTCATGTTAGCGCCTACTATAAAGTATATACTTTATTATTCCCGAAAGAAACGTTTATTAGTACTCTCTCCTATTTCATTGAATAGTTAGCTATTTTTGAATTTTAGTAGAATAATATTCAATATTACGCGATCATCACTACATGTTTCTAGTTATTTCATTTGTTACTTGGATACTATGAATTGAAATTAGCTCTTACTTAATAAATAAGAACCTAAGCTAGCAGAATAATGTTACAAATTGGAAGAAATATTCGTAAAATTATATTAAACTATACATGTTACCAAAGCAGTTATAATGGTATATCTTTGGCTGCTGATTACTGAATGAAGTTAACATTTTTGAGTGATCCTGGTTTTATAAAAATTATTAACTTGTGAGATTAGGTGATTTTTAGTCATTAATTAATGTTAAATATGCAAACTACATATTAACATTTTAACAGAATGGAAGTAAGTAAATACATTTAAAATGCCAAGAAATCAATTATTCTTGGATTTAGATTTTACTAAAATTGACCAATTAGAGGAAAGGAAAAATATATGTGCAGAGGCATAGAGGCCATGTTAGGAAATTGTTAGGGTATACTTGGTTAATCCATAAATGTGAGTAAACCTTATACATATTAACAAAATAGTTATAAGACTGTTATTGCTAAAGTTTAAGATATTTTCATACTATGCTGTTTCTTATATCAAACTTCATAGTAGCAAGGTTAACATCCTGTTTGGAATTGTAGAAATATGTTTGAAGGTTGTCGCTTAAGCCTATCGGCTTATGTTAAGTAAGCAATAATAGGTACATAACTTTGAAGTTATGATCGAATTATGACTAGTATTAAGCATTTTAATTTTTAGGATTAAATTTTAATGTGCTGCAAATCTTTTTGGAGGTTATCTCATGTTTAACTTTTAACTTAGTCGCGACCAACTCGCAAAGAAGCGCAAGCCTTTTTAATAAATCCATATGCATTTTTATTTCTTTGGCCTAGTTTGGCTAAATTTCAACGTCGTGCAGTAACTGTCACGGTATCTTTTAATTGTAATTTGTTAGTGTTAATACTTTTATATATATATATTCAGTTTATTTATATATGGGAATCTTCATTAGATTTGTTGTAGTTTTTTAACTGAAATTTCTTAAGGCCTTTTAATCTGTTGAGGTTAAAAAACACTTTCAAAAGCTCCTGAATTTGAAGGAACATAATTAAGTGTATAGTAATACCTTAATTTTGATCTGACAGAAATAACTGATACTGTGATTATAATAATCAACTTCACCAAATTTCTAGTTGATACTAATTGTAACAGTTATTGTCTAGTATTTGGTAATAATAATAATATAAAAAGTAGCTACAGCATTATTGGCGTGTTATACATTTTGTGCTTTCATTCAAAAGTTGTTATTGTAATATGAAGATAGGTTAAAATCTCTGAAAGTTTCTTTTGAAGTGTTTATGATTGTTAATGGAATAAATAATGTTAATGAATTATCTTGTATATTGTATATCAAGACAGCTAATAGAGCAGAGAACAATGTTTTAACCTCTTTGGTCATTTTCAGGTTAACAATAAAAAAAATGACCAAGAAAGGTTGAAATGTTGTTTCCTGCTTTATTAGTAAAAGTGTTAATAGCCATATCAGCTTTCCTGAGATATATTTTTATTTCAAGTGGGTTTTTCGTCGTCAGGAATATCTTATACATTAGTGATAATGGCAAGGAAAAGGAAGAGATAAACTTTTGGCAGAATAGGAGTCATTTTCAACAGAAATAGCCTCATTTTTCTAATTGTTTTCTTTCTGATGTGGTAGATGCAGTTACTCTAAATGAGTTTAACAAAAGCATGTTAACTATTTCAATTATAATAGCTGGCTTTAAGTATTTAAGGATTCAGTATAATGGATGGGATGGTCCAGATGGGCCAAGGGATCTTTTGTTATTTTAGAATTATATGTATGTGAACGTTAAGTAATGTTCTATTAATGCTATGTGGTTGCAAAGTCAATAAATGTTTTGTATGCAAAAAAAAGTACCATGAGATATTGTAGTATAGGTATGTAAAAAGACATTATTTCAAGGATAGAGTCAATCATTGGTTCAGAATTTAAAGACTATGTATGTATGTATTTAAGTATATGCACATTAAGCTAACCAGTCACTCATAACAAAATACCTTTTTGAAGAATCCAATGTTAATTGCTCTCTGATACCTTTACCTCAAATATTCACCTGCATTGTTTGTTTTATTTAGAAAAAATAACATTTTTGAAGAAAGTAATACTTTAGTATTTGAGTAATGTTTGTTTTAAGGTAATCACAACTTAAACATAGAAATATATTCCATACTTACACCAAAGTCACTGTTCAAGGAAACAATGATTATTGTGAAATATTAACACCTAGAAGAAACCTGCAAAACATTTGTGGTCAAATCAGTATATTTATTAAAATAGTACTTCTTTAAGTATGGGACTTTTTTTAACAACATAATCTTAATGACATCACCAAAATGTTGAAATCCACTTGTCTTAGGCCTCGCATTAGTTAAGTTTTTATTAAACGCAGTCTGTATTAGACAAGTAGATAAATTAACAGTGTAAGTTGTGTTTTTTCTTTACTGTATTTTATGCCTTGTAAGATGCTACATTATGGAAGATGCACTTTAATTTTGGAAAGACAATTCTGAGAAAAACAGTTTTGACTCGGCAACCAACACCTAGATGTAGCCTTGATTCTTCTTCAACCTACCAAGTAAATATTGTCAAATACATCGTATTCTTCACAGTATATCAAACTATTAGTTAAATGTTTTATGCTGTTGAAAATAGTTGTATTTAGTAAGTAATGAGATTACAATGTGTGTGAGAGGCCATGTTGAATAGATCCCAAGCTAACCTTTTGTCTTAACTCATCACTTTTATGTTAGAAGACATATGGGGATTTTTTAAGGGATTTTTAAAGAAAAAAACTGAATATTACAAGGCTTAAAATATGGTAGTCAGGGCTAAACATTCTCAAACTTTTAATTAATAAACTTGTTTGGTTATAGCCTAATTTAGTACATTTATGGTAGTTTTTTTCATTACCCACTACATTGTTGTAGACAACCCACCGTGAACCTTTGTGCTTAACAATAAACAGAAATATTCCAATTACTTTGGTAGTTGGAGTGATTGAAAAAGTAATAATTAAAAATACTAATTTAGATCAGTTGATTATCTTCATGACAACTGATATAATTGTAAGTTGTATTGATCAGTAGTGGTAACAATTGGAAATGCCAATATGAAATTTTGTAACACTGATATTCAGTTGCTTTTAAATATAACTTTTAATATTCATGTTTATTATTTTTCAGATTCACTTTTGGCGCGTATCAATTGGAAGTAGGTGGGCAACTTTGGCGATTTTGGTTACTGGAACCATCTGTTACAACCTAATGTTGCCAGTATCTGTTACTGTCCAGTTTTGTATTTGGAAACCACCCAACACTAAGGACCATCATGAACACAGTGGCTATATAAAGCAGACTTTTCAGTAGCAAGTTAAAAATAATTTTTTAAAATTTTGTATATTATTTGTAGTTTTTACATGAATATCTGAAAGGTGTTATTTATTACGATTGCTGCAAAATATCGTACATACTCTCGTGGATGTGTTAGAGATTTCTTGATCCCCACAATATAGGCTCTTGTGTTATACTTTTATTAAAGTATATAGTGGGTAAAAAATTTGTTTTTTGGAACTGCTAATGTAACTGTCTCAGCTGTTATAGTTTTAAAATTGCCACAATAATCAAACTATTACAAGAATTGTGGATGACTTAAGTTTTTGAAGGAACAAAATGACTGAGAGTCATTGTGGAGTCATTAAAAAATGGTTGAAAACATATTAGAAAGCTGAGGAAAATTCTGGCATCTAAATTTCTTTGAGTTATTTAGTTTCAACAAGTGCCTTTACTGATTGTTAAAAAAACTACGCCTGCTCTGAGTCTATCATGTCGAAGCCTCCAAATGAAAACCTTCTAACCTACATTCTTGTAGTGGTTGGTGATGGGGGTGTTGGAAAATCTGCACTCACCATCCAGTTCTTCCAAAAATTGTTTGTAACAGATTATGATCCAACAATAGAAGACTCTTACATACAGCACACCGAAATAGATGGCCAGTGGTGCATACTTGATGGTAGGTATATACTTCAGTACCAGCAGACAACGAAATGTTTTATTGTGGTGTGTATCTTAAGTAGCGTTTGGTAACACTGATGAAAGGTTAAGTTGGTGTAAATAAAGACTGGAAAAGTTTAGAAGAGGGCTTGATGAGTATTTGGGAATCCCAGCTGAATGCTTACCCTTTCAGCCGTGGGGCGTTATAAAGTGACGGTCAATTCCATTATTCGTTGGTAAGAGTAGCCCAAGAGTTGGCAGTGGGTGGTGATTACTAGCTGCCTTCCCTCTAGTCTTACACTGCTAAATTAGGGACAGCTATTTTAGAGAAGTGGCAAAGTTAATGAATTACTTTATAATTCAGTGGTAGGTATGTGAAACTTTCTGCTTCAAATCACAGTGAGTGACTATACTAATTACTGAATAAAACTTATTTCACAAGAATATTTCTCATATTCATTGCTTTTAAAATACTTTGTAGAAATTCATTCTTGATATATTTTTTTATAAAATAAAATTTTCAAACAAAAATACTGTTAATAATTGATACTGATGTGTTTTCAACCTTTATTTTTTTTCTCACAAAGTACTTAAGGTCTGCAAAGCACATTTTTCTTATTGCTTCTTTAACCATTCATCAAATTTGTGTGGGTTTCATGTAATGAAATCTTTGAATGAAGTGCAAAACAACTTTAAATAAAGAGTAATATAAAAAGAGAATTATTTTGATTTTTGGGAGAGTAGAAGCCATGAGCTAGAATGTTAAATTGACTGTGTTTATTTTTGAAACTTAACCCTTTTTGATCGTCTCATATTTATGGGGTACTGAACAAAAACATATGAAATATACATTCATTGTTGCTGCTAGAATAAATATTCATTTAGTAACAAAATATTTCTGGTTTTTTATACACTCTTATGCACTTTTAAGTATATAAATGAGAAAACATCATTTGTATCATGTAATTTGTGTGATAAATTTTAATGAAGTAATTGTTCTTGTACAATTAATATTCATATTGGCTTTTGTTTAAAAGGGGGCATAGTATTTAATCTAGAAAATAATAAGCAAATAATTACATTTAAAGACTATAAAATTCACATTTGAATTCATTTATTTTAACCATATTATATAAATATTTCTTTTAATGGAAAAAGATCTCCAATGAAAATGTTAGATAATTTTATGAGTTTGCTGACATCACAAGATAATTGGAGAACTGTACTTGAATACTGTAATTATTTTTGGTATTAGAAAAAGATGAAACGTACTTGTTGTATAAAAAAGTATAGGAAAAATGTAACTGATAGGTTTTTTTCACTTGTATCTTTGACTTTTTAAAATTCAAATATGTTCATTTAAAAATGAAAACTGATGGCAAATTAAAAGTAAATAGTGTTGTGCTGCATGTGATCTTAAAATAAGTGTATACAGCTGTTTGTATGATCTGAACATGTAGTGACTGTTTCATTTTGTTTGAAGTTGTTAGAGAATAGTTTTATAAAACTGTTGTTCCAGTGTTGGACACTGCAGGACAAGAGGAGTTCAGTTTGTTTGAAGTTGTTAGAGAATAGTTTTATAAATCTGTTGTTTCAGTGTTGGACACTGCAGGACAAGAAGAGTTCAGTTTGTTTGAAGTTGTTAGAGAATAGTTTTATAAAACTGTTGTTTCAGTGTTGGACACTGCAGGACAAGAAGAGTTCAGTTTGTTTGAAGTTGTTAGAGAATAGTTTTATAAAACTGTTGTTTCAGTGTTGGACACTGCAGGACAAGAAGAGTTCAGTTTGTTTGAAGTTGTTAGAGAATAGTTTTATAAAACTGTTGTTTCAGTGTTGGACACTGCAGGACAAGAGGAGTTCAGTTTGTTTGAAGTTGTCAGAGAATAGTTTTATAAAACTGTTGTTTCAGTGTTGGACACTGCAGGACAAGAAGAGTTCAGTTTGTTTGAAGTTGTTAGAGAATAGTTTTATAAAACTGTTGTTTCAGTGTTGGACACTGCAGGACAAGAAGAGTTCAGTTTGTTTGAAGTTGTTAGAGAATAGTTTTATAAAACTGTTGTTTTAGTGTTGGACACTGCAGGACAAGAAGAGTTCAGTTTGTTTGAAGTTGTTAGAGAATAGTTTTATAAAACTTTTGTTTCAGTGTTGGACACTGCAGGACAAGAGGAGTTCAGTTTGTTTGAAGTTGTTAGATAATAGTTTTATAAAACTGTTGTTTCAGTGTTGGACACTGCAGGACAAGAGGAGTTCAGTTTGTTTGAAGTTGTTAGAGAATAGTTTTATAAAACTGTTGTTTCAGTGTTGGACACTGCAGGACAAGAAGAGTTCAGTTTGTTTGAAGTTGTTAGAGAATAGTTTTATAAAACTGTTGTTTCAGTGTTGGACATTGCAGGACAAGAAGAGTTCAGTTTGTTTGAAGTTGTTAGAGAATAGTTTTATAAATCTGTTGTTTCAGTGTTGGACACTGCAGGACAAGAAGAGTTCAGTTTGTTTGAAGTTGTTAGAGAATAGTTTTATAAAACTGTTGTTCCAGTGTTGGACACTGAAGGACAAGAAGAGTTCAGTTTGTTTGAAGTTGTTAGAGAATAGTTTTATAAAACTTTTGTTTCAGTGTTGGACACTGCAGGACAAGAAGAGTTCAGTTTGTTTGAAGTTGTTAGAGAATAGTTTTATAAAACTGTTGTTCCAGTGTTGGACACTGAAGGACAAGAAGAGTTCAGTTTGTTTGAAGTTGTTAGAGAATAGTTTTATAAAACTGTTGTTTCAGTGTTGGACACTGCAGGACAAGAAGAGTTCAGTTTGTTTGAAGTTGTTAGAGAATAGTTTTATAAAACTGTTGTTTCAGTGTTGGACACTGCAGGACAAGAGGAGTTCAGTTTGTTTGAAGTTGTTAGAGAATAGTTTTATAAAACTTTTGTTTCAGTGTTGGACACTGCAGGACAAGAAGAGTTCAGTTTGTTTGAAGTTGTTAGAGAATAGTTTTATAAAACTGTTGTTTCAGTGTTGGACACTGCAGGACAAGAAGAGTTCAGTTTGTTTGAAGTTGTTAGAGAATAGTTTTATAAAACTGTTGTTTCAGTGTTGGACACTGCAGGACAAGAAGAGTTCAGTTTGTTTGAAGTTGTTAGAAAATAGTTTTATAAAACTTTTGTTTCAGTGTTGGACACTGCAGGACAAGAAGAGTTCAGTTTGTTTGAAGTTGTTAGAGAATAGTTTTATAAAACTGTTGTTTCAGTGTTGGACACTGCAGGACAAGAAGAGTTCAGTTTGTTTGAAGTTGTTAGAGAATAGTTTTATAAAACTGTTGTTTCAGTGTTGGACACTGCAGGACAAGAAGAGTTCAGTTTGTTTGAAGTTGTTAGAGAATAGTTTTATAATACTGTTGTTTCAGTGTTGGACACTGCAGGACAAGAGGAGTTCAGTTTGTTTGAAGTTGTTAGAGAATAGTTTTATAAAACTGTTGTTTCAGTGTTGGACACTGCAGGACAAGAAGAGTTCAGTTTGTTTGAAGTTGTTAGAGAATAGTTTTATAAAACTGTTGTTTCAGTGTTGGACACTGCAGGACAAGAAGAGTTCAGTTTGTTTGAAGTTGTTAGATAATAGTTTTATAAAACTGTTGTTTCAGTGTTGGACACTGCAGGACAAGAGGAGTTCAGTGCCATGAGAGAACAATACATGAGGACAGGACACGGTTTTCTTCTCGTGTATTCGGTAACTGACAAACAGAGTTATGAAAATATACGCAACTTTCATACACAGATTCTGAGGGTGAAAGACAGGTAAGTCACTTAATGAAATATGTGAAACCTTTTTGTACATGATGAAGTAAAAAAGGAAAAAAATAAACGTGTTAATGTTAGGGGTAGAATTTAATATCTGCACTTGTTTATTTCTGATTGGAGTTTTTCAGCAGCTTTTACATAGTATAAAACAGTGAGCAAAAACAAGTTTGTCGTACTGATATATCGCATATAGCTTTCTTTTGAAATATTATGATTATAAAATAAATCAGTAGGTTATATGTTGTATTTGTAGTCTTAATGTTCTCTGTACTTAGCACTTGACATAACCTGCTAATTAGAGTGCTCAACTCACAATCTGCTGGTTGTGGGTTTGAATCCTTGTCTTTGAATATGCTCACTCTTTAAGCCATGAGGGCATTATTATATTATGGTCATTTCTATTATTTAATGGTGAAATAGTATTAACCCAAGAGTTGTTGGTAGGTGGTGTTGACTAGCTGCTTTCCATCTAGTTTATCACTGTTAAATTAGGAAAAGCTAGCAGAGATAGTCCTTGGTTAGCTTTGCACAAAATACAAAAATAACAACCATTATACTTAGATTTTCTAACAAAGGTATCTGTTATCACAAATAGTTTTTCTATACAATGAATCTTGATCAAAAGGTAATATGATTGGTGATTAGCAACATCAGGCTTTCTTTGTTGTAATTTGATTGAATTGGTTGCTTGGATTTTATTTCTCCAGCATGGATGTGAAACAGATTAAAGAACACAACATTTTGGAACATACTGGTCCATCTCAGCTGTTCTGTCCTCTAAATTAAAATAACTAAACTCACTTCAGTTAACTGTTTCTACAGCATCTGAAGGCAATTCATTCTAGAAGCTAATCACATTGTTAGACATATAACTGAGGTGAAGATGACACCTATTCTGCCAAAATATTTGTGTTCCCTGATCCTACTATCCTTGTCATTAAGTGTGATAACAGATGATGCATCAACACCTTTAAAATCTTAAACATCTCAATCAGATCCCCTCCACCTATTCTCTTTTTTCTTTTTTTAAGATGAAACAGTTTCAAAAGTTTTCATCTCATATGATAAACCCTTCTCAACAATTCAATGTCTTTCCTCAGGTAAGGATCCTTAGACTGAATACAGTATTCTAAATGTGGCCTAACTAGTGATGTGCATCATCAAATTATGCAACCCAAAATCCTATTTGCCTTTCCACTAGCAACAGCACAATGTTTTCGTGTCTTCAGAGATTGATCAGCCATTACATCAAGATTAATTTCTTTCATGACAATGTTAAGGTTATTCACATTCAAATTATCTTAATAATTCAAATTGTTATAACCCACATGCATTATGTACATTTATAATGACAAAAGCTATCTGACATTTACTTGTCTAAATCCTTTCATAAAGCAGCAACATCATTAACACATCCAGTAACAGCACATCTAGTAACACCCAAGATCTTAATATAATCAAATTTAAATAACTTACTTAACATTCGTTCATCTATGTCATTGATTTAAATCAAAAAGAGCAAAGGTCATAAGACTAAACCCTGAGGTACCCCACTTGTGATATTAATCCAATTTGACTGAACATAGGTCATAAGACTAAACCCTGAGGTACCCCACTTGTGATATTAATCTAATTTGACTGAACAAAGGTCATAAGACTAAACCCTGAGGTACCCCACTTGTGATATTAATCTAATTTGACTGAACAAAGGTCATAAGACTAAACCCTGAGGTACCCCACTTGTGATATTTATCTAATTTGACTGAACAAAGGTCATAAGACTAAACCCTGAGGTACCCCACTTGTGATATTAATCTAATTTGACTGAACAAAGGTCATAAGACTAAACCCTGAGGTACCCCACTTGTGATATTAATCTAATTTGACTGAACAAAGGTCATAAGACTAAACCCTGAGGTACCCCACTTGTGATATTAATCCAATTTGACTGAGCTCCACTTGTAAGAATCCTCTGTTTTATTTCATCCAACCACTTTTCTATCTAATTTTCAGAAATCCTTACTTTTAGTTTTTACATTTTAAACCAACCTTACTTTATACATCCTTTCTGATGTCCTAATTTCGGCTGACCAACTTTCGTAATCTTGTATAATCTTCTAAGTTTTCTATCACACCATTGAGTTTAAATTAGTGATTCTTTTCTTTAAGTTTATCTGTTGTACTCTTTGTGACAAAAACCTGGTTTTCACTTGCTGCTACATCTTAAAAGATTGTTTATCTCAAATATTTAAAACTTTGTCCTTAAAAATTTTCAAACTAACAAATTTAAAACAGCATTGTGTCCAGTAGGTTCTCTGATTAATTGGTGAAGAAATCCATTTTGAACAGTTTCCTAAAACCTTTCTCCTTTGTAGTTTGACTGAGGAATTTCCCAATATATATGTCTGAAATTAAAATCTCCCATAATTATAACTTTATTAACAGCTGAGATCTTAATATTACTGTAAAGTTTCTCACTAATTTTATCAGTATAATTTGGTGGTCTGTAACAGATTCCCATGAAAAGCCTTTTCCTTTTATATCCACTAATAGAAACCCAAATGGATTCAGTCTTCCAGATTCTGTAGTTATTGGTCTTTTTAAATGTAAGTTGGTAGCAAACTGAATATGAAACTGTACCTAACGTGGTGAGAAAATTGTTTATTTTCATACAATTTAACTTTATATTCATACAGTCTCAAAGTGCAGTTTGTATAAAATGTAATGGTGTAGCTATCAGTACACAAACTTTGAAGAGTATTTTGTCCTGAAACGACGTGAGGTGAGGCATTGGAGTTGGTTATACAATTACACAGGTTAAAGCTGTTTTTATTAAATCGTGTGCAAGTCAGTAGTGTGTTCTTGTATGACATGGTGCAGTGTGATCAAAAGCAATATCCTATAAAGTATTACTGTAAATTGTTACAGAACCAAACTCACGGGTATCAGAATTATCTGTGAGTAAAACTTTTTACGTACAAATTGTAAAGTTTATCAAAAAGTTAAAACCTGAATACCATATAAAAGAATGACCAGGACGTATCCAAGATATTATACATATAAGTGTAAATACATTGTGTAAGTAGAATGCTGGCCACTCACAAACAAGCTCATCTTGGCAAGAGTGCATCCACCTGTGTTGTGATATCAAATATAAATCTTATTTTAACTTGTGAACCTGATGAAATTATTGTTTATATATTATTTGTACATAGCTTGAAAGTAGTAGTAATTAGTTGGTAAATATCCATTTAGTTTAGTATTTAGCCATCACTTGCATTTCTTTATTACTACATGTAGTTGATAATTTGTGTAAATATTCAGACCAGTTTTTAACAATAGTTGTTAAAAAAAAAAAGAATAACATTTATGGTAACAAATGCACCATGATTTATGTAAGAGACATGGAGAAATGTGAAGCTTGTGTTAAGAAAGTTCATATATAGAAGGAATCACCGAGTGAAAATAGTTAATCTTGTGGGAAGAAATACATTTTCAGTATAGGAATAGTATAACTCCAGACTAGCTGTGAACAACAAAGTTATTAAAAATTCAACAACATGGTAATAAACGAGCACAGTAATTGGTCAGTAAGACTTTTCTCATTGTGTGTCATTCTTCAGTGAAATTCCCCAAGTTTAAAATAACAAATAAAATGATCGTATGCAAATGGTGTTTCAGTTTAATATATATTATGTATTAGGAAATATAATTATTATTACAAACATAGATTGATAGTATATTTATAAATATAACACTGAAATAATGACACTTTGTGGGTACTGACAGCAGCTAACCAGTTATATCCATCAAGGGTACAGAGCTTATGAAATCTCCATTTTTCTTTTTTTCTCTTGAATTGTTCTTGATGAAGTTGTAGCAGTTTATTAAAATTAAGTTCCAGTCTGTTGGAAACTTTACTGAAATATGTAAAAGAAACATAATACACTAGAACTACTAAGAGAGATTGTGGGCATTAGTTTGTTGGCTGACTTGTATTTTAATGTATTCTGTATTAAGAAAGTTTAAATGTTTCTGTAGTAACTGTTTTATGTTGTAGAGATACCTATCCAATGTTGCTAGTAGCCAATAAGGTCGATCTAGTCCATCTTCGAGTTGTGACAGAAGAACAGGGGAGTGAGCTTGCAGTTCAGCTCAAGGTAAGGTAGAAAAATCAAAGATTCCTTGTCACTTATGTGATGCAGAATATTTTGTTTATACGAAAGAAATTTAAGTTCTTTATTCAAGCAAATATTATTCTTTATAATGTTAACTGAATCAAAGGTTTTATTAGTAAATAAAATATTTTTATGATGATAGTAATAATTTTAAAATAACTAATGGGAAAAAAATGTACAAAAGTTAGAGTTTGGAATGTTATCCTTCTGTTTATAAATGAAGCAAGTTGGATCTAAAAAAGTTGTTTTCATGATTATTCATCTTATGTCAAAACCATTAACAATTGTAGTTAAATTGCAGCTAACTGCAATTAAGTTTGCAGCTGTTTGTAGCTTGATAATTTTAAAGAAATATTAGGTTTGTATGCTGAATTTTTTGTTTCTTTTACAAAACAGTAGCTGTATTTGCATGTTCAAAAAATACTCTATAGTTTAAGATTAAATAAATTCTGGAACAATTCATGTATGTATTTTTAGATCCCTTACATTGAAACAAGTGCCAAAGATCCACCTCTTAATGTGGATGCAGCTTTTCATGAAGTGGTTCGAATTATCAGGTAACTGATATTGAATATGGCTTGTAACTTGTGTAAGATATTTCATTGTTATATTGCTAACTCAGCAGTTTTTGAAAGCTGTTCCAATGCTATTATTCTAAATCAATTATTTTTATAAGAGATTCCAGTTATAATGATGATTCAGTTATTTTTGTAAGAGATTTCAGGGTTATAATGATGAATCAATTATTTTATAATTATTATATTAAATAATCTGCATCCACACCCTACCTTATAGAATAACAAATGCTGTTCTATATGTGTACGTTTTGTACTTCCATGATATCTTGTGCAAGCTAACATAATTTTTATCAACTTGTTTAACACATATTTTTTTTAGGAACCAGCCACCACCGGTAGATAAAAAGAGGCGGAGAGATTGGTGGAAGAAGAACCGAAGATGTACAATTTTGTAATGTTGATTTTCCTATGTGTTTGAGAAACTATCCAGATTTATATAACCTGGTAAGGAACATCCTTCCATTATAGACAAGAAGTAGGATGAGCCTCTTGGTACAGTTGGTGACTTTTGTGCAACAGTTTGTTTTTGGTGTTGTAACTTTTCTTTGTTCACGTTAATTCAACTGATAAAACCACGACAAGGCCTTTTGTTCCATCTGTCCAGCTAGATCTCCAACTTTCTGGTAATCTCTTTCTTTCTCTAAATTGGACATTCCACTTTCAAAATTTTAAGACAAGTGTCTCTTTGACCTCAGTAAAAAAGAAAAAAAAATGTGTCTTAATAATCAAGAGATGTTAGAAGAAGCTATGGTGGAAAGAACTAAAATACATTTTTGCGCACTTTCCATTTGTTCCTCTAGAGCTAGGAAGGCACCTAAACAGTTTTATAGAGTTTTGTATGTTATACTGTTTTTTGAACAGTTTTGATAACGGTTTATTTTGTGTGTGTATTAATGCTGTGCTATATAGAGTTACTACTTTTAAATTGTAGACATGTTGACACGCACATGGGAAGCATTATCTTTTCTCACATACTACTAGCTGCTACGACTAGGCTAAGTACTGAAGGAAACTCACAGACTGTGTTGTGAAATTATGTGAAGAAGGGATGTAGAATTTATGGAAATGTTTTTAATATTTTTGTTTGTTAATTTCTCTTGAGCTGGGAGCCAGAGTTTACTGATCAACAGAAGAATGATATAGGTTCTGTTGAATTGTGTTTTTATTAGTGTTGTTTCAGATAACTGGTTATATACTAGCTGCAACTGGAAAATGTGTTAGGTAAACTTCTAACCTGATTTAGTGTTTCCCTTGTACTAAGAACCTAACTTTCATATTAGAACTGTACTCTAGGATATTCATTGCAAACTTTGTACAGTTCTGGCTCTTGTAGGTGATGGTATAACGTAACGGTGTTTAAGAATATTGTGTGTGTCGTGAGATATTTTGATTGTGATAACACAGTGATTGATTTTAGCAGTCCCTGCTTTTGATTTTTAAAAACATTACCACTGACTCTCTCACGAAAATGTGTAGTTGATTATTAATAAACCTGGGCGAGTGGAGTGCCGAGTGTAATTACTTGTCATGCTACTTTGTTTAGTCTTTCAGTGAAGAATGTTCAAAAGGAGGATGATTCATAGACCATAAATGTAATTATTAATCTTGTTAAGTTTTAGATACCATCTGGTAATACGTGTAGTCATTATTTACTATTAATAACCTGAAATTCACTAACTACTTGTCTTTAATTATGAATACAGAATACCTTATTATTACCTGTTCTACATATGTAATATGAGCTGAGGAGGGTTATTGAAAAACCAGAACTAGTTTAAAGCTATGTTTTTAAACTAGTCCTGTAAGTAAGCTGTTTATTAAATTATTTCATATTAACATTTGTTTGGGTTTTGGTATTTAGAATACAAGAGTATTCTGTTTATGTAATATCTTTCATAAGAAGGGTACATTTATCTTACTACTTATAGAAGTGGTCTTCAGTCTTTTCTGTTGTAGAAATTGATAAAATATTTATAAAAGTTTAGAGACTGTTAGGAATGTAACAGAGTAACTATATAACCTATAGAACTGTAGGTTTGAAGTGCACAAAATGTAGCTCATTTTACATAGGGTTCTAAAAATAAGTTTATAAGGCTGTAAAACACAAACATTATTAAGAAATAAGTGCACATTTATTGGATATTTGTGCAAACTGTAAAAAAATGTAGTTCAGATCCACACACTTAAGGATTACTAATTTAGAGAAAACATTAGTAGCAATACTTTGTACAGTACTGTGATGATACCTTCACTGTTGTTTTTAATACATGAAATTGGATACACACATTTTTGCATTATGAGATATATATATATATATTTTTTTCAACATCTTCAGACAGAAATCTTGCATCTTTTGTAAAATCTTCAATCAAATCTTAAATTCCAGTGTCAGTGAAGAAGTTTCATTTCAGGAAATATAGGCTACGTGACACTATCCAACTTAGGATTAACGTTTGTGCTAAATGAGGAATGTATTTTACCCATTTTTAATTCTTTTTGTACAACAGCAGTTTAAAAATGCTCTATGAACAAGTTCATTATTTAACCCATTGTTGTTATCTGTGTCACTCTTGTATTCATGGTTAAATAACCAATAATTGAGTGATTTATAACTTTAAAGATAAGTTATTGTGGTGACTATTTAACAAGACTTTCTAAAGCAACTTTAAGTAGTCACCAATAAATTTGTTTGTAGACCCTATGAGGATGGAATTGTGTGAACTACCAATATGAATCTTGTAGATAAGTGTGGTGGCTCATGAGTTTTGACTCTTTAAGTGGAGTTACTTGTAGTGAAACATTATAAACAGATACATTGGTCCTTAAGGGTTTGTCAGGAGTTGCAGAGGAAGGCAGTTGCTGTCATGTTATCGTTCTCATGTGCATTACTTGTGTTGTCATGGTGAAATTTCGTAATTTCAAGTTTAAGTGTAGGAGAAACAAGTTTCATAAATTGGGAATAATATAGATATGTTTGTGTGCTGACAAAGTAACTTATATCAAGCTAGTGATGCAGACATGTATACTTATCTGTGAATCAAATAAGTGATGAGTATATCTACTAATAATTCAAACCATGTAGTAGCTGTAATTACAACAGTTATAAACAGAGCACATGATTACTGAAATTAGCATGTTACAGAGCACCGAGCTTAGCGAGTGTATTAACTGCTACTGATCAAAAATTTATTAAAACCAGAACTTCTTGGTACTATAATATCAACATACTGTTTGAAACAGATAGGTAAAAGAAACAATTAAGTTCTTGATAACGAGAAACCCATTTGAAATCAAAATGTATCTCAGAACAGCTAGTATGGGTATTAACACTTCTACTAATAAAGCAGAGAACAATGTTTTGACCTTCTTAGGTTATTTTCAGGTTAACAACAACAAAACAGGATGACCTAAGAAGGTCAAAACATTGTTCTCTGCTTTATTAGTAAAAGTGTTAATACCCATAATAGCTGTTCTGAGATACAAAAACCTAAATTGTTGTTTGTTACTAAGTAAAGATTACATTTATTACTTCATAAGTCTGTTGATTTATTTTGTTGGAATGTTTCATAAATTCTGAAATGAAATTGCAAACTGAATTCTTTATTTCTGTGTTATTTAGTTACCAGAATTCCATGTTATTTTATGTTTTGGTAAGTTAGTGGGTTGGTTGGTGAGTTTGGCATTTTATGGCACAAAGCAACTAGGCTATCTGTGCCAGCAGTCAGTTAGTATTTTAATCTTTAATTTAAATTTTTAAATTGTCTAAAATTTGATACATAGTTTTTTTTAATGTATTAAAGATTTTCTGTGGTCACACTAAAAGTAAATCAAACTCTTTGTTTTGAAGTTAATGAATCTGAGAAATATGAACAAGTTTTAGGCATGTTTGTATGACTGAATATATATTTTGTGATCATACTCTTATAAACTTTAATCTTTCAAATGCTCTAACAAATAAGGTTTAAATAATTTGATATTTTTAACTATTTGTTGTCTGTTTCAGTAGATTCACATGGTGATGTCAGTTTTCATTTAATACATTCACATTTGTGCAAAGTTTAATTTTCTTTGATAGTTCACTTTAATTTTAGTTTGTTTGTTTATTAAAACAGTTTAAAAATATTTTCAGTTCCTTAAAATGGTTATTCTGCAGTTGGCTGGTTAATGTGGTGGACTAATTTTGTAACATGAAAAGTCTGCTATGGTTGTAGTGCATGTGTGTACTGTTAGATGTGCTTATTCAGACGATACATTTTCAATGTGTGTGTTTTAATACATTATTCAGGCAGTTAATATTACTTTACCATGTTATTTTACAAATATTATATAAGAGTACAATTTTAGTTTTGTGTGTTTAATTTAAAAAAAATATCACTTCAAATAAAGAAATGTCTCCTGTACATATTTTTCTTGATTCATGTACCTCACAAACTGTCCACAATAATGCATTAAGCAGTTTTTATTAATAACCAAACTTTCTATATCAGTGGTTCACAAATGTTCAGACTCGCATGCCACTTTTTAAGTTTGTTTTTTTAATTTACAAACCCAGGCCTAATTGTTGAAAAAAGGTAAAAAGTTAGTACTAGAAATTCACATTTTTAACACCCATTGATATGCAGGACGTTATGATTTTTTCTGATGAAATTGAAGAATATATGCTACAATATTTGTCAATTTGAAGGGAAGAAGGTACTGAGAAGTCCATGCAGGTAGAGGGTGAGTCTCTGAGGAATGTAACATGTCCACATATTTTATAAGCTTGGATAGGGCTTATTACAAGTTTTATGATTTTTTATATTGTGTTGAGTACCACCACAACATTAGCTCCACATACCACCACAACATTAGCTCCACATACTACCAGTGGTATGAGTACCACCACAACATTAGCTCCACATACTACCAGTGGTATGAGTACCACCACAACATTAGCTCCACATACCACCAGTGGTATGAGTACCACCACAACATTAGCTCCACATACTACCAGTAGTATGAGTACCACCACAACATTAGCTCCACATACTACCAGTGGTATGAGTACCACCACAACATTAGCTCCACATACCACCAGTGGTATGAGTACTACACAACATTAGCTCCACATACCACCACAACATTAGCTCCACATACCACCAGCGGTATGAGTACCACCACAACATTAGCTCCACATACTACCAGTGGTATGAGTACCACCACAACATTAGCTCCACATACTACCAGTGGTATGAGTACCACCACAACATTAGCTCCACATACCACCAGTGGTATGAGTACCACCACAACATTAGCTCCACATACCACCAGTGGTATGAGTACCACCACAACGTTAGCTCCACATACCACCAGTGGTATGAGTACCACCACAACGTTACCTCCACATACCACCAGTGGTATGAGTACCACCACAACGTTAGCTCCACATACCACCAGTGGTATGAGTACCACCCCAACGTTAGCTCCACATACCACCAGTGGTATGAGTACCACCACAACATTAGCTCCACATACCACCAGTGGTATGAGTACCACCACAACATTAGCTCCACATACCACCACAACATTAGCTCCACATACCACCAGTTGTATGAGTACCACACAACATTAGCTCCACATACCACCACAACATTAGCTCCACATACCACCACAACATTAGCTCCACATACCACCACAAAATTAGCTCCACATACCACCAGCGGTATGAGTACCACCACAACATTAGCTCCACATACCACCAGTGGTATGAGTACCACACAACATTAGCTCCACATACCACCAGTTGTATGAGTACCACCACAACATTAGCTCCACATACCACCAGCGGTATGAGTACCACCACAACATTAGCTCCACATACCACCAGCGGTATGAGTACCACACAACATTAGCTCCACATACTACCAGCGGTATGAGTACCACACAACATTAGCTCCACATACTACCAGTGGTATGAGTACCACCACAACATTAGCTCCACATACCACCAGTGGTATGAGTACCACCACAACATTAGCTCCACATACCACCACAACATTAGCTCCACATACCACCACAACATTAGCTCCACATACCACCACAACATTAGCTCCACATACTACCAGCGGTATGAGTACCACACAACATTAGCTCCACATACTACCAGCGGTATGAGTACCACACAACATTAGCTCCACATACTACCAGTGGTATGAGTACCACACAACATTAGCTCCACATACTACCAGTGGTATGAGTACCACACAACATTAGCTCCACATACCACCAGTGGTATGAGTACCACCACAACATTAGCTCCACATACCACTAGTGGTATGAGTACCACCACAACATTAGCTCCACATACCACCACAAAAGTAGCTCCACATACCACCACAAAATTAGCTCCACATACCACCACAAAATTAGCTCCACATACCACCACAAAATTAGCTCCACATACCACCACAACATTAGCTCCACATACCACCAGCGGTATGAGTACCACCACAACATTAGCTCCACATACCACCAGCGGTATGAGTACCACACAACATTAGCTCCACATACTACCAGCGGTATGAGTACCACACAACATTAGCTCCACATACTACCAGCGGTATGAGTACCACACAACATTAGCTCCACATACTACCAGTGGTATGAGTACCACACAACATTAGCTCCACATACTACCAGTGGTATGAGTACCACCACAACATTAGCTCCACATACCACCAGTGGTATGAGTACCACCACAACATTAGCTCCACATACCACCAGTGGTATGAGTACCACATACCACCACAACATTAGCTCCACATACCACCACAAAATTAGCTCCACATACCACCACAACATTAGCTCCACATACTACCAGCGGTATGAGTACCACACAACATTAGCTCCACATACTACCAGTGGTATGAGTACCACACAACATTAGCTCCACATACCACCACAAAATTAGCTCCACATACCACCACAACATTAGCTCCACATACCACCAGTGGTATGAGTACCACCACAACATTAGCTCCACATACCACCACAAAATTAGCTCCACATACCACCACAACATTAGCTCCACATACCACCAGCGGTATGAGTACCACCACAACATTAGCTCCACATACCACCAGCGGTATGAGTACCACACAACATTAGCTCCACATACTACCAGCGGTATGAGTACCACACAACATTAGCTCCACATACTACCAGTGGTATGAGTACCACCACAACATTAGCTCCACATACCACCAGTGGTATGAGTACCACCACAACATTAGCTCCACATACCACCACAACATTAGCTCCACATACTACCAGCGGTATGAGTACCACACAACATTAGCTCCACATACTACCAGCAGTATGAGTACCACACAACATTAGCTCCACATACTACCAGTGGTATGAGTACCACACAACATTAGCTCCACATACTACCAGTGGTATGAGTACCACACAACATTAGCTCCACATACTACCAGTGGTATGAGTACCACACAACATTAGCTCCACATACTACCAGTGGTATGAGTACCACACAACATTAGCTCCACATACTACCAGTGGTATGAGTACCACACAACATTAGCTCCACATACCACCAGTGGTATGACCACCACACTTTTCCTTATTCCTTATTCTAAATAATGCCAACATATTACCTACAATTTATTTTTTCAGAATATACTAAAGATTGTATAATTTGTTATAAGTAGCATACATGTAGTTTGATTTATAAATGCTAGCATATACATTAAAATACACCGCACAATGCAAGTAGTAGAAGTCTTATAGTCTGTGCCTGCAATGTGTATTTTTAACTACTCCTGTGAAGAGGTGAAACAGTAGGTAACGTATATTTTGTTTATTCAACATAGCAAGACTTCCTATTTTTTCTTCAAAATGAAAGAAGCGACGTGAAAGACTCAACGTATCAGTGTCGTCTTAATTCCGTGCTAACAAAATCAAGTACAAAAGATCTCATTTGTATGTTGGAAGAGCAACAGCATTCAAAATGAAAGTCTTGACAACTTAAGCATAATGTATAAAGGTTCCTTTTCACCCAGATTAAAACTTGTCACTTGCTGTTGAAAACACGGTAAACTAGTAGGCCTGCTAACTTCTATGTTGTTTTTACAAATTACATTTTCTTGTATATCTGTTATGCTGTATATTTTATTTCAAACTTGTAACATTACTTCAAGAAAGTATACAATCTGCCTCATTGTTCAATTTAAGAACAAAGCTCTACAATGGTGTATATATGCTGTTCTTAACATGGATATCAAACCTGTTTGTTGGAGATATTTGTGTTAAGTGTTCATTAAAAGTTAGACAACAAGCTACTGATAATTTATGGAATGATTGTTAATATACTTCTCTATATATACAAGAAAATAAGTTAATACAAGTTTTTTATCTTGATAAAAGTTCATTCTTTTACCAGCTTATCAAGTACATTACTGATTAAGTTATGAAACTATATAAGCTGTAGATAATGCTATCTTCACGTAGCTATTTCTACCCTTGGACTGATACATTAGAGGGCAGGAAGCTATTGAACAGTACCTACTATTAACTTCTATCTCATATTTAATAGAATTTTATTGTAATAGAACACAAACTGTCATTTAAAATTGGGACGATAACTACCAGGTAATATCCAGCCCCCTCTTAAAATTCTAAGTTATACTGGTGTGTTTTGCTATAAAAGGAATAATTCATTTCATTAAACTGGATTTTCTTGTTCACAGATGCTGGAAAGTGATCACCAGTTCTATACTCTGATTATCCTAAAGGAATGATAATTATTTTCTTATGTCTTAAATTAAAACTTTAATTTTAATAAGGTTCATTTTATAGGAAGAGTAAGTATGTTTGTTCATGAACTTCTCCAACAATTTCTCATTTTAGGTTCTTATTATAAGTTTTACTAGTACCAATAAAATTGGTTGTTTAACATAACACTGATTTTGGCATTACGACACACTCCAGCTACATTCAGTTAATAAGGTGTGAATAAGTTGAGTTTATGACAGACACTAAGTTTGGGGGTCACTATGGAGATGGAAGATAAATTGTGTCAAGTAGCAGACATCGAAGTAGTCGGTGAATGATGTGTTATAATAATGTTGGAAGACTAGTGCAGGATAGAGGGTGGTAATTGTATGGATTTGTGGAGCTCACACGATGAGACAAACTACTGGTATGTAACAAACTCGGTTTCTTATGATTTAACAGACCCAGAAAGAAACTGCATTATGTGCTTTACATACGAATTAATGGATGGTACCTTCACAGTTGCAAACTCTTGGAGGTATGAAAGTTTAAATTATCGCTACTTATAATTTGACAAGTGGATGTACACGTGTATTTCTCTCATTTAAGCTCTGAAGGTCCTATACATTCACAATGTCTGTGATTGTTGTACTTACGACAGCTGTACCTTGGATGTTTCAAGTTGCATATTTACACGTGACAAAAGGCAGTATTGTGTTCTGCTGGTATACAAGGTAATAAAGCACTTTCATGAACAATATGTTTTAAGTTAAAGTGTTTGAAAACAATCAATACCAGTTGTTAACAGTTTAAATAATAAAACATGTTAAGCGACCATGAATATCCTTTGAAAGAAGGAACACGGTAAGCTTAAAAAAACACATTTTGTAATGACTGGACTACATTAATGTATTCAAATTATGAATGTTGCAAATAGAAAGATAAGTATTCAAGATTCTACTTAATAAATGCCCAAAATACAAAACACTTTCTCCCTAGGATTGTTAAATGAAAACTGTTTATTACAAAATGTTTTTTTAATTATTATGATAATATGCTATTCACTGTTCAAACTCTCATATAAATCTAACAATCTTTTAATTATTTTAAAAACAGACAAGTAACACTTGTGGGTAATGGAAAACATGCATTTAACCCTTCAAGTTAGAACTGATGTAAAATATGTAACTAGTTGTTTCTGTCAATAGTATATAACTGAAGAAACTGAAAAGGAGAGCTTGAAGATAAGGGTTTCTCACTGATCACAAAATTTTTTTTAAATACATTATTGATGTTACCATAGGATTTTGGACATCTGACCACCTCACAGCAACTATGGTCTTCTATTCAGGGTTGCTAATTTTGTGTATTTACCACAGATTGTGCTTCTGTTCTTATCATTTTTTAAAGTTGCTTTAATATGTGCTACTATTCTGTATTACCATATACCTCACTAGCCCAAATATAAAGCAATGTTTTTGATTAATAATTAGGCTCTAAAATTTATAATTGCAGCTAGCTGCAGGCCCCTTCCTTTAGCTTGTAATATTCCTTGATATCCAGGTAGCTTCCACCAACACATCAGATATTCACTCATCATAAGTTAATGCAACTAATCCACCTGGTGGCTATTCAGTTAAGTATTGATTTTGCACACCAACTAATCCACCTGGTGGCTATTCAGTTAAGTATTGATTTCACACACCAGAAACAAAGAACATTGTCACTAAATATTTTTTCCTTTCATGGTTTCTAAAACTAGGAGTTGCCTTGTATTTGAGATCACCCCATAACTGGCCAATACTGTAGTTTTTTTAAACATCACTTAAACAGCCTGGTTCTGTTGGAAAATCTAGGAAAGCTACCTCTAGTGGTGACAAAGAAATATACTAAACATTTTCATTCAGGCTAATTAGAAATGTTTCTACAAAACTATAATCTACTGTTCCTCTGCTAGCTTCTTATCTGCTTTCAGTTCGTGGAGAAAATCCAACCTGTTTGTATAAGGAAGATGGGGAGTCCTAAGCAATAATTCATCATTACCTGTGGCTGTATATACTTTCTTTCCATAATTTCCCATCAGGTGTCTAAGAGCACGATTTCTTTGAAGAACCTTCTGGTAATATTCAATCCCTCCTTCTATATAACCATTTCCAGTTAGTGCTGCCATCTTATCAGCATATTTGTCCCAGTATAGAGTAATGCTGTCTTTCAGTGTAATAAACACACCAAATCCTAACAAACCACACAGAGTATACAGCATTAGTCTTATGGGCATTCTTGCCAATCTGATCCTGTACTTTGTACTTAAAGCACTTCCTAAACAATAAGAAGAGCTGATGCTTAGAGAGAATAAAGCTCCATAAACATAAATATAACTTGTTGTTCCAGAATGAATTTCTCTCGCAATAGCAAACTTCTGTGCATTTTCCGAGAGAATAAGAGAATCCAGGAGCTCCTGTCCAGCTTCTGATCTCCATTTAGGCTCTGAATTGTTGTAAATTTGTATTTTTGAGTGATCTATTTCTTCTTTACTGTTATAGTTAAAATGATTGGGCAAACCAATTATTGTTCCCATTTTGGTGTAATGCGTACTACCAGCATGGAAAGTGTCAAATCCAAACACTGTAAAACCGCACTAAACCACTTTCCGATCAGTTAGTTTACATTCTGCAAGAACCTGCAAAACAAGAACAGATTGTTAATAAAAATTCCCTCAAGAAGCTGCGTTAATTAACGATTGTGTTTACTGCAGTAACAGTTACGAGGGAAGTGTGACTCACGGCCACCATACTTAAACTTATAAAACACACCACAGTTGCACAAATTATCAATAGGGAAAACAATAATCAGTCATATAGATGCACACAGTACAAAAAAAAATTACAATTTTAAAATTTTTCTCACAAAACTTGATCTCCACCAATACATGAACAACTTGTTATTACTAGCTGTTTTCACTTTCGTCCTATCATGATTTATGTGTGTGATACTCTAATATTAATGTATTAACCTCACACTTGAATAAGCATTTGTTGTACTGTTCTTCAGACAATAATTTTCAAAAATCTTGAATTTTACTGACCATTGTGGATGTTGGGTTACAAACATATAGCAATAAACACTATCTGTTGTATTTGCTGCCAATAAAACCCTGTGCAGGTACCAGGGTCATCAGGCCAAAACATGTACAGCATTAGCCGAGATGCTACGATTTATAACTGGTCAGAAAACAAGTTAGTATTAGCTGTTCAAATGTTCACTTTCTTAGTAATACTTTGGTATTAATATTTTCAAACTGCATGAACAAATGTTCTTGCATTAATAAATTAAACCTGTGATATATAATTATTATCAGTTTCATACCTCATTTACAAACCAGAATTAGGCCAGGTTAATAATCAACTATTACTATCATGGTAACCAGTAGCAACATTAATGACAAGAATGGTCCAAACGGTCTCAGTGGAGGGAGGTAAAACACTCATGGGTCAATTTTTAAAAAGCTTAAACCCACTTGGGTACGCTGTTATAAATGTCAGACTAACTCCTTGTAATGCTGTAATTATAAGTAAAGTGTGGCTCATGCATTTTCATTACTAATATTCACACACACACTTTCTGATCTAAAATATGACAAACACTAGCATATCCTAATTAACACAGACTTAACTCACTCCTGTAATAGTAGAAGCTGGTTTGTGAACTAAAGTAGTAAATAATTTATTACAAAAATCACCTTCTCAGCTCTTTCACTTATTTCCTTTTTCAAAGGTTTGCCAACTCCCATACTGTAATAAAGAACACCAACATGAAATAACTGATTCACTATATTCAAACATCAATCTTTTGATTATAACAAGTCTGCTCATGTAATAAATTTAAAACAACGTAACTAAGAATTTAGTCCAAACTGAGGCTTTAATGTAATTCTCTACTAATTTGAATTAAACCTCCATACAAATTTACAAGTATATTGTATTGATTTTAACCTAACACTAGGACACTACACACTGTGTTGATGTTGATATTTTAACCTAACACTAGGACACGTACACACTGTGTTGACGTTGATATTTTAACCCAACACTAGGACACATACACACTGTGTTGACGTTGATATTTTAACCTAACACTAGAACACTACACACTGTGTTGACGTTGATATTTTAACCCAACACTAGGACACGTACACACTGTGTTGACGTTGATATTTTAACCTAACACTAGGACACGTACACACTGTGTTGACGTTGATATTTTAACCTAACACTAGGACACGCATACACACTGTGTTGGCGTTGATATTTTAACCTAACACTAGGACACTACACACTGTGTTGACGTTGATATTTTAACCTAACACTAGGACACTACACACTGTGTTGACGTTGATATTTTAACCTAACACTAGGACACTACACACTGTGTTGACGTTGATATTTTAACCTAACACTAGGACACGTACACACTGTGTTGACGTTGATATTTTAACATAACACTAGGACACGTACACACTGTGTTGATGTTGATATTTTAACCTAACACTAGAACACTACACACTGTGTTGACGCTTGATATTTTAACCTAACACTAGGACACTACACACTGTGTTGACGCTTGATATTTTAACCTAACACTAGGACACTACACACTGTGTTGACGTTGATATTTTAACCTAACACTAGGACACTACACACTGTGTTGGCGTTGATATTTTAACATAACACTGGGACCGCATACACACTGTGTTGGCGCTTGATATTTTAACATAACACTAGGACACGCGTACACACTGTGTTGGCGTTGATATTTTAACCTAACACTAGAACACTACACACTGTGTTGGCGTTGATATTTTAACCCAACACTAGGACACGCACACACTGTGTTGATGTTGATATTTTAACCTAACACTAGGACCGCATACACACTGTGTTGATGTTGATATTTTAACCCAACACTAGGACACGCATACACACTGTGTTGATGTTGATATTTTAACCCAACACTAGGACACGCATACACACTGTGTTGACGCTGATATTTTAACCTAACACTAGGACACTACACACTGTGTTGACGTTGATATTTTAACCCAACACTAGGACACTACACACTGTGTTGACGTTGATATTTTAACCTAACACTAGGACACTACACACTGTGTTGACGTTGATATTTTAACCTAACACTAGGGACACGCATACACACTGTGTTGACGTTGATATTTTAACCTAACACTAGGACACGCGCACACACTGTGTTGGCGTTGATATTTTAACCCAACACTAGGACACGCATTACACTGTGTTGACGTTGATATTTTAACCTAACACTAGGACACTACACACTGTGTTGACGTTGATATTTTAACCTAACACTAGGACACGTACACACTGTGTTGACGTTGATATTTTAACATAACACTAGGACACGTACACACTGTGTTGATGTTGATATTTTAACCTAACACTAGAACACTACACACTGTGTTGACGTTGATATTTTAACCTAACACTAGGACACTACACACTGTGTTGACGTTGATATTTTAACCTAACACTAGGACACTACACACTGTGTTGACGTTGATATTTTAACCTAACACTAGGACACTACACACTGTGTTGACGTTGATATTTTAACATAACACTAGGACACGTACACACTGTGTTGACGTTGATATTTTAACATAACACTAGGACACGTACACACTGTGTTGACGTTGATATTTTAACCTAACACTAGAACACTACACACTGTGTTGACGTTGATATTTTAACCTAACACTAGGACACGTACACACTGTGTTGATGTTGATATTTTAACCTAACACTAGGACACGTACACACTGTGTTGATGTTGATATTTTAACCCAACACTAGGACACGTACACACTGTGTTGATGTTGATATTTTAACCCAACACTAGGACACGTACACACTGTGTTGACGTTGATATTTTAACCTAACACTAGGACACTACACACTGTGTTGACGTTGATATTTTAACCCAACACTAGGACACTACACACTGTGTTGACGTTGATATTTTAACCTAACACTAGGACACTACACACTGTGTTGACGTTGATATTTTAACCTAACACTAGGACACGTACACACTGTGTTGACGTTGATATTTTAACCTAACACTAGGACACTACACACTGTGTTGACGTTGATATTTTAACCTAACACTGGGACACGCATACACACTGTGTTGGCGTTGATATTTTAACCTAACACTAGGACACGCATACACACTGTGTTGACGCTTGATATTTTAACCTAACACTAGGACACGTACACACTGTGTTGATGTTGATATTTTAACATAACACTAGGACACGTACACACTGTGTTGATGTTGATATTTTAACCTAACACTAGAACACTACACACTGTGTTGATGTTAATATTTTAACCCAACACTAGGACACGTACACACCGTGTTGATGTTGATATTTTAACCTAACACTAGAACACTACACACTGTGTTGACGTTGATATTTTAACCCAACACTAGGACACGTACACACTGTGTTGTTGTTGATATTTTAACCTAACACTAGGACACGTACACACTGTGTTGATGTTGATATTTTAACATAACACTAGGACACGTACACACTGTGTTGATGTTGATATTTTAACCTAACACTAGAACACTATACACTGTGTTGATGTTGATATTTTAACCCAACACTAGGACACGTACACACGGTGTTGATGTTGATATTTTAACCTAACACTAGAACACTACACACTGTGTTGACGTTGATATTTTAACCCAACACTAGGACAAGTACACACTGTGTTGATGTTGATATTTTAACCTAACACTAGAACACTACACACTGTGTTGATGTTGATATTTTAACATAACACTAGGACACGTACATACTGTTGACGTTGATATTTTAACCTAACACTAGGACACGTACACACTGTGTTGATGTTGATATTTTAACCTAACACTAGGACACGTACACACTGTTGATGTTGATAATTTAAACTAACACTAGGTGACGCGCACACTGTTGACGTCAATATTTTAACTACACACTGGATCACATGCACACTGTTGATGTTGATATTTTAAAAGCACACTGGATTACGTGTACACTGTGTTGATCTTATTAAAATCTTAATACTCTACACTTGCTTGTATGTGCTATGTTTATATTAATATCTTACATAACTTAGAACATATACATTAGTGTAACAAAACTCTTATTTCATCTTTCGCTTAGACAATGTTATTGTAAGAATGAATTTTACTAAGCACTGACAATGTTATGTTTAGTTTAGTAGTTCTTGTACAGTGATGTGAAATGTTATGTTTAGTTTAGTAGTTCTTGTACAGTGATGTGAAATGTTATGTTTAGTTTAGTAGTTCTTGTACAGTGATGTGAAATGTTATGTTTAGTTTAGTAGTTCTTGTACAGTGATGTGAAATGTTATGTTTAGTTTAGTAGTTCTTGTACAGTGATGTGAAATGTTATGTTTAGTTTAGTAGTTCTTGTACAGTGATGTGAAATGTTATGTTTAGTTTAGTAGTTCTTGTACAGTGATGTGAAATGTTATGTTTAGTTTAGTAGTTCTTGTACAGTGATGTGAAATGTTATGTTTAGTTTAGTAGTTCTTGTACAGCGATGTGAAATGTTATGTTTAGTTTAGTAGTTCTTGTACAGCGATGTGAAATGTTATGTTTAGTTTAGTAGTTCTTGTACAGTGATGTGAAATGTTATGTTTAGTTTAGTAGTTCTTGTACAGTGATGTGAAATGTTATGTTTAGTTTAGTAGTTCTTGTACAGTGATGTGAAATGTTATGTTTAGTTTAGTAGTTCTTGTACAGTGATGTGAAATGTTATGTTTAGTTTTACCTACAGTGTTTTGGTTTATTTCTGATGGTGGAAAGATAGTGTTGAGGTATAGGTTCTCTGACTTGGGAAAAACAAAGTTATTTGAAAATCTAAAGATTGGTTGGTTTACTGAGAGAAACAGAAAATATCAAATAGGGAAAAAATCATAGTTTAGTTTAAATTTTGAAAAAAACAACCAGAAACATGAAATTAGTGAGTATCTCTAATTACACAAAGAATGTGTGGGATTCATTTCCACAGGAGAAAGTATATCACTTACTCGTACAGTCTAAAGTTTACAAAAAAGATTTATAATTGAAGGCTGATTTCAGAAGTAAAATCACCACATTTATTGGATGTTAGAACTGAGGGTGGAGTGGAATCTCATGATTAATTAGCTGTCAGGCTCATTAATTAATTAGTTGAATAATCACAAACAGTAATAATTAGAAACACTAATTTCAACTGGTTGGTTACTTCTGCAAGATTAATTTAATCACAAAACTCTATTGGTTGCAGTCCAGAACTTTTACATTTCTACACTTTATTTTTTTTATAACTTTATCTCGCATATTAGTTCAATAAATCCCTTTATTATAACAGTTTTAATAAGAATAACAATTACCACATTAATGAGATCTGATAATGAACACTGTTTTTAACTTAACAAAGTAAAGAATTTTACAAGTTTATCATATTGTCAGAGAACAGTTACCAATATAAAATAATAATCATTTGTTAAATCATTTCTGTAATAGGACTTTTCTAATTATTTTTTTGACATAGACAAAAGCCAAAGATTAAATGTACCTAATATTTATGTTGGTAAAATGCACGGCTGAAATTTCATCAAGAATGTAATGTATAATTGCATGATATGTTGATAATACACTCCATACAGTTTGATTTTTCTCTGGGTCAAAAATGTAAACTCACCTGTACATTTGAACTAGATCTTTATATTTGTCCAGGAAAACTGTATGTTGAGCTACATATGCAGCAAAACTTCCTGCAGAGAGCACAAGAACACCCGCACCGCAAACTTTTCTACCTGTATCAGTCAACAACCAGGCAGTTCGTCCAGCCATAACTGTTCTAGAGAAACCAGTTTGGTAGTGTGATAAGAAATTACATATCAATATCATACAATTAAAAGCTACCCGCACGACAAAGATATTTTTAAGGTAGTTTAAAAGCTGTATATACTTGAACTGATTTAAATTTCAATTAATGTACCGTAAAACTATAATCGAACTTAGTTTGTTTAGATACAAGTTAAAACTGAATACACTCTGTACTGCCACACCCAGAACCTTTTTTGACCAACTGTGATCACTGTGATTTACTAATTTTTCTAAAGTATATATATATATATTGAGTACAAACTTGATAATTTTTTAACAAAAATCTTTACATTTTTATTAACTATAAACATAACTGACTGAAACCATTTAAATGTAATTATAGTCTGCACACAAGTTCCACAATCCTATAAAGTAAACAGTATTACCACTTCCAAGGTTCATAGTAAACAAATTACAGTTCAAGAAATTATTCACGTGTTTGATACAAATAACAAACTATGAAGGTTTCAAACCAGACACTTGGAAGGAAAAAAACTGACAAATTTCTCTAATAAAAAGAATATTGTTTATTATTACCTTTCACTTTGTACAAGTCAACTTTATATCCAAGCTTCACAAAGCTGTGATATACATGTTTAACCATAACATGACAAAAAGGAATTACTTGGCCATTCACAGCTATCTTTGTATATCCTTCCTCGAGAAGAGTAAACATTGAAATTATTTAATTTTCAGAAAATCTCAAACCCTTCTAATACAACTGATCTCCACCACTGTGGATAGCAACTAGTTTGTAAGATGTATTTTTTCTTATATCAAAGCCACATCGGGCTATCTGCCGAGTCTACCGAGGGGAATCAAATCCCTGATTTTAGTGTTGCAAGTCCGTAGACTTACCGCTGTACTAGCGGGGCATGATTTGTAAGATAACAATCGTCTTAACTTCAGCCTATATTGTCCTTGCCAAATGTTAAACCACATGTTGTTTACCTTTAGAATAAATCACTAATGAATAACTATGAATAGAGCATAATTAGAAATAAATGGAGGAAGTGTGGCCTTCTGAGATTCTTACAAGTTATATACTTGTTTAACATCACCTTTATGTCTTCATTAGGAATATAAGATATCTGTAATGAATCCTCTCAGTCAAAGCAACACCTTTAAGGCCAATACACCAAACAAATAAAATGATTTTATAGTGGCTTAGTTATATAGTTTCACCTCAGCTGCAGGCTATTAGTAGTAATATAGATTTGATCTTTATAGTGGCTCAGTTACATAGTTTCACCTCAGCTGCACACCAGTGGCAACAGTCTGTAATATCAGGGTGATCACATTCTTTGCAACAACAAAAGATTAACAGTACTTTATCTGATAAACTGGTAACAAAAATTTAAGAATATATATTAAACTATAGTTCTCCAGAAAGGGTTTTTCAACCACTAATACTGAATAAAATTATAATATTCTGTTTGTGAAAAGTTATTTCATATAACCTATAATTTAATACAGCTATATCTAATTACTAGCCAGTAATTAAGATTACTGCCCAAGACTAATGAAACATTCCTATAATTTGATTAAACAGGTTAGTTTGTATGCACATGCTGATTTTAAGATACAACACGGTAGGGGAGATTTTCATCAATTTTTTTTTATTTAATATCCTGGCATTTTCAGGCTTAAGTTCACGGTACCCTTATTTTTGTGAAAGTCTTTTGTCATTATTTTTCACACATAAGGTATTGAGAAATTTTAAATAACATAGATTTCAGTTAGTACATACTTTACACAGTATTAGGCCTTATAGCAGAAATGGAAATATAACTTACATTTTTATAAGTTATAAAGACAAGGAACACGTGTAGATCTTTTCCAGTTAAGCTGCACCAATCCACTAAACTATACTTTAAGTACAAAATTTATTATTTATGTTAGTACAACATAAATGCTTTGAATTTTACTAGTTTGACTTTCCCCCCTTTTTAGTTGTAATTAGAGAACAACAAGCGTTGTTATAGTATTACTGATACTACTTCTACAACTGCTAAACAGTTAAGCCTTTACGATCTCAAATTCAAACAACGCCAAGTAACGGTGTTGCCTCTGACTAAAGAGTGTGCATTTTTAAAAGCACATTACAAACATAAAATTCACGGACGCAAATATTATAAAAAAATAAAAATATATATACCTTTAATATTATACAATTTCATCCACCAAATACTGAAACAAGTTGCAACCAGCAACCTTTCACACTTTTTTCGTTTCACCAAATTTCACTTTCATTTCAACATATTAAATAACTATATACATACACATATACTAACAACCAAAACATATTAGGTGTGAAAAATGTGTGACCAAAAAAAGATTGAATGTGTGTTTTTGTCCAACTTAGGCCATGATGGCGGGTGTAATAAAATATGTAATTAGTGAATGAATATTTGCCATAAAATACGATAAGTGTAGTTACCAGTTTGATCGCCAATTTTGATTTCATTCCTTTGAGCCACACGCTCAATCTATTTTTTTTTTTTTTTTGGCCATATAGGATATTTTTGGCCCAATACCATATTGAGTTCTGTTTATTTTTGTTAAAATATTTCAAAAGATGTGGCTAATTTTGTTTGGTTTCTTATCATTTTTTTCTCAACAGTTTATGTCAGTAAACCTTCACACATAATTCATTTGGTGAAAAAATGATGCTTTTCAAGAGATGTCCAAAACGCACAATTATGGGGATTGAGGACTACAGGCAAAAAATTGGCCAAAATATTTTGAGTAAAATCTAAAAAAAATAATAACTAGGTGCATACCGTTAGTGTGCGTGCAAAGTTTCAGGTCTTTCGAAATAAAAATGTACCTCAGTTTGGTTTGAATTTTGTGCAAAATTATACGACGGCTATCTGCACTAGCCGTTTCTTATTTAGCAGTGGAAGACTAGAAGGGAGTCAGCTAGTCATTACCACCCACCACCAATTCTTGGACTACTATTTTATTAACGAGTAGTTGGATTGACCGTCACTTTATATCGCTCACAAGGCTGACAAGGGAGAGCATATTTGGTGTGAGAGGGATTCGAACTCGTGACCCTCAGATTACGAGTCGACTGCTTTATCCACCTGGCTATGTCGGGCCACATATTTTAGAACTGCTGATAGGGGTATTAATACTTTTATTAACAAGCAGAGAACAACGTTTCGACATACACTTTCAGGTCTCTACTGAACTGTTGAACTGTTGAAAATAATGCGATCACACACATGTACAGATAGGTTATTTTATTATAGATTCCACTCACGCATTTTATTTAACTTCAATATTAGTTATATTCGTTATCAATTAATGGAGTGCGTTTTCGATGGAACTGTTTTCCTGTTTTGAATATCGCGCAAAGTTACACGATCGTTATCTGCTCTCGCCGTCCCTAATTTAGCAGTGAAAGACAAGAGAGAAGGGAACCAGTCATCATCATCCACCGTCAACTGTTGGACTACTCTTTACCAATGAATAATGGTGTTGACCTTAACATTATAACGTACCGGTGGCTAAAAGGGCGAGCATGTTTGGTGGGACGTGGACTCGAACCCTCGGCCCTCAGATTACGGGTCGAGCGTCCTTAAAACCTGTATAGAACTGAGTGTTCTTACGTAATATGGGCACGTTAAAACAACAGAGATGAAAGATGTGTTATGAAGTATTTGGTTACTGAAGAAATAGTTCCTTTCGTAACAACAACACAATAACAATATCAAGGTCTGAACTGTGTGTAGTCTCTTTCTTCCACTGACGAAAACAATAAGTTGTCAGCATTCAAGAGGCTGTTGAGCCTCTGGGAGGAAAATAATTATGAAAAAAGAACAAATAGAGAATTGTGTTTTTATTTACTAACTGTTTCCGCGGCACTGTTTTTTGCTTGGAGTTGACTAAAATGGATGGTCCTGGATGGCCAGGTGGTTAAGGCACTCGAGTCGTAATTCGAGGGTTGTGGGTTCGAATTCTCCTCATAACAAACATGATTTTGATCTTTTTCGCCGTAGGAGCGTTATAATGTAATGGTCAATTCCACTATTTGTTGGTAAAAGGGTAGCCCAAGAGTTGGCGGTGGGTGGTGATGACTAGCTTGCCTTCTCTCTAGTCTTACACTGTTAAATTAGGAACGGCTAGCGCACATAGCCCTTGTGTAGTTTTGCACAAATTGAAAAAAAACACGACTACAATAGTTCAGTTTTTAACAGAAAAAAAATGAAAGTTTCATGTACATCCTGTTAATCTCTAATTATTATTATAGTACGAATCCTCTATCGTACAGACAGACAGATCATAGATAAAATAGCTTTACGACCACTGTTTTCTTATTTAAGCTAAGGAAATATAATTACAATATTTTGTAAAAGTAATAAATTGACAACGATGTAATTATTTATATAACGTTTTCAGTAAATCACAGGTGTCGCTAGGTATTGGCACACGAAGCCGGTGTCCCGACTCCTCACTTGGTCTCTTGAAAAATCAGAATAGAAACCAATGATCGATATGACACTGGAACGCCGAAAATTCTCACGCCTATGGGCCCGATCCCAGAATCTTTGAAGCATCTAGCGACATCTATACCTTAAATTATACAAAAGTGGACGAACCAGGAGAGGGCCTGCAGTGTAGACGTATCACCAAAGAAACATAGTGAATAAAATTAAAAGCGGAGCCTGGCATGGCCTAGCGCGTTATGGCGTGCGCTTCGTAATCTGAGGGTCGCGAGTTCGCGCCCGAGTCGCGCCAAACATGCTCGCCCTCCCAGCCGTGGAGGCGTTATAATGTGACGGTCAATCCCACTATTCGTTGGTAAAAGAGTAGCCCAAGAGTTGGCGGTGGGTGGTGATGACTAGCTGCCTTCCCCCTAGTCTTACACTGCTAAATTAGGGACGGCTAGCACAGATAGCCCTCGAGTAGCTTTGTGCGAAATTCCAAAAACCAAACCAACCAACCAAAATTAAAAGCGCATAGGCACGCATACACACTGTCAAATACACGCATATTAGACATAAATTATACTTTTAGAGAAAAAAAATTACATTTAAAACTACGGTAATATTTTATTAACTTGACGACGTCTGGAGCAAACCCTCATTTTTTCAAGCCAGAAAACAAACCGATCAATTGATGACAATTAAAGGTTTTGATTTTGTTTTATTCTATAAAAGTATATTTTATTTTTCATTTTATTACCTGTGTATTTTTGTACTTATATATTACAAATATACATCTACACATACTTGTATTTTCCACAATGTTTCTGACGTGTTCTTTTTACTTTAGACCCGGCATGGCCAGTTGGTTAAGGCACTCGACTAGTAATCCGAGGGTCGCGGATTCGAATCCCCCTCACACCAAACATGCTCGCCCTTTCAGCCGTGGGGTGTTATAATGTTACGGTCAATCCCACTATTCGTTGGTAAAAGAGTAGCCCAAGAGTTGGCGGGAAGTGATGATGACTAGCTGCTTTCCCTCTTGTCTTACACTGCTAAATTAGGAATGGCTAGCGCACATATCCCTCGTGTAGCTTTGCGTGAAATTCAAAACAAACCAATATTTTTATTTCTTTGCATGTGCATGCGTTAGAACATTGGAAGATGCTGAATGTTTGCGTACTGGACAAAAAAAAAAAAAAATCGTGAAACGCGAGTCTGATAGAGACTACGTATTCTACACAACAATGTTTACTAAATTACCTACCTCTTGGTTAATTAAAAATTGAAAGCGTAGAACTGAAACGGTCTCGTGAGTCATGGTGTACGCACGTTTTACTGACATCACGACCGTATAAATTGCAACGTTAAGCTTCCTTTATAGGACGCCATTTAGTATCTACTGCCTGACCGCCAGACAACACACTACTGTATGATGGCGCGAATGGTTAAATCAGGTGTTCATTTCAGGCGGCCTTTGATCTCTTTTCGGGGAAATTATTACTTTGTCACAATGAGTTGGTCAAAGTGCGCATATTAGTTGTTGTTTTTTTAGTTACATAAAAACTTTAAATAAAGTAATTTGTTATCAATGTATATGAATGATATTCACATCACTATAAATCACACTTTATATTATAAAAGTTTTAAGATCTTATTAGGAAATACTTTAAAATAATCTCCAGTCTCCATTAGTACGAGAATTGTGACATTTGTTCTCCAGGTCTCTCTGCTTCTTTAATATCACCATTCTGAGAAGAATGAAACTTAAAGTAAATCACTTATTATAATATAAATATTACCAAGGAAAAGTACAATTGTGTGTAGCCTTCAATGTTGTTTGTTTACGGAGTCATAAACCAAAAAAATCAAAACCTCTTCCTGTCCCCACCTGTCACTTCTTTTCTTGGAAGTAGTTCTCTCTGACCTATTTAGACTACATTATTTATAACCAACACAAACCTAAAGTTTTAATCTATCAAATGACGTATTACATTACGTATTTTCAGTACTGAGTATTGTATATTTTTTATTTTGTCTGTGGAATGTTAATTTCGTGGTATTCACATTGACAGGCTCAACTGAATGTTTTAAAGGCATTTATATCATAGAAAGCCAGATAATTTACTATGGTTGTAGGATATTGCTTTCTTTGTTCGTGTTAATACTGTGTTTTTAGTGCATTATTTAGATAAAAAATTACATATTGTACTGGTGCTATCAGTATAAAAATTAGGCTTAGATTAGCGAGAGAATTAAACGCAACTCATGTGCAGTCGCATACTATCAGACAACTCGTTAACCCAAGCGCCACCTATTGCAGATGAATCAGGATTTTGTCCGGTATTTAAATGGTTCATTCTGCCCCTGCTCTTCTCCCAGTAATATCATCGAAGTTCTTCTACTAATAATGGCTAGTTGAGTTTGATTTAGATAGATCTGTCCCGATTTTCTTTTTGTTTTTTAAATAACAATGAAAATTACAATGACAATATTTTTGGCTCTTCTATTTCATATATATTGTATATTAAACACTATATACTTCATATTATAATAATATTCAGTTAAATAATAAGATCTGTATGATAAATTTAATATTCAAATATTTACTAACTGGTTAGCATGTTGTTACTTCAACTGTCGTTAGGAAAGCTAAAATATACAATGTGAAGTATATATCTACCTTGCTAGGCCTAACTTTTGAAGAACCCTTGTTTTAGAAAGCCACAATTTGTATCACTTTATATCCTGATTGGACAGCGGTAAGTCTACTGCTTTACATTTTTGAAATTCACCACAGGAAATAGAAGATCCTATCAAGTGGCTGAATGGCAGGTTTAGGGTTTTATAACGCTAATAATTGGATTCCGATATTTATAGTATGTAGCTCTGTTCTTATTTATAAACAGGCAAATCATTTTACCATCATTCGGTTTAAATAACTGTGAAACCTAATTTTTACAGTTATTTTCTTTATAAACTTTAATTGATTTAACCACAAAATCAGTGACGATATGCTGCATGTTAGACATTTTCATATTTCTTTATATGTTAAAAGTTTTTGAAACTACAATATCTCTAAATACATACCTTTAACACTCGGCGCAAAACTATTATAATTATAGAAACATTAGATGAACATTCCAACCGCTGGCTTTGGAGAAAAATGTTTAAGTATCTTAATATTTTTTGGTCTTGAGAAAGTATTTAATATAATAAGATTCAATGTTTGTATGCCACATAACTTATCCGAAATCGCTATCATAGTTACTTCAAAATGGTGTCAAACGAATGGTTTCGATCCTGGAATGTACAGAAATGTGTAAAGTTTCTCCTCACCCCTAAGGGGAACATAGGGATTTCACGAAAACCTATTCTAACTGCTGGATTCGTATATTGATTGTTTTTTGAATTTCGCGCAAAGCTACACGAGGGCTGTCTCTGATAGCCGTCCCTAATTTAGCAGTGTAAGACTGAAGAAAAGGCAGGTAGTCATCACCACCCACCGCCAACTCTTGGACTACTCTTTTATCAACGAATAGTGGGGATTGACCCACGGTTGAAAGGGCAACCATGTTTGATTTGACGGGGATTTGAACTCGCGACCCTCAAATTACAAGTCGAGTACCTAAACCACCTGGCCACGCCAGGCGGAAGCGAGAAGCTAGTGGTGAGAAAGTGGTGTTGGGTCACGTCTTTCAAATACATTAACATTCCACCCCCATCCCACTGACATGTTTCAGGTCTTATAACGTTAAAAATGGTGGAGGTCAGAATATTCTTGGTAATCGCACTACAGATAGCTTACTGTGCTAGTTTTAGGCTTAACAACACACAGGGAAATAAATGTAAAAAAACAAACAATATCAACTTGTTTTCATTTGCCACTTGTATCTGGACTTTGTTGAATTAATGTTTCTCGTTCATTCAATCATATAAATCGTAATAAAAAATATACACTGAAAAAAAACGTTGCGTTATTGATCTGTCCGATCGTTTTTATCTTCGCGTTTCGTGCTCTTCGTTTAAACCCTTTGATTGATGTGTGGTACTCTTTGTTGACATTTAGCGTGGTGTGAACAAGAATGGCCAAACTGTGAAATCACTTACATCTTATAAATTATGGGTTGATATGTTTAGAGACCTAATACCGCAGGAGGAATCTTTTCTCACGACTGGAAATTTTGCTAATATATAATATATATACACACACACGAAACATGGATACGTGTATATATATATATACCTTTGTGTGCGTGTGTGTATATATATATACATACGTCTCAGCTAAATCTCATTCGCCATTTTGGTTCTGTCAGGAACATGAAGGAACGAACAAGAAATACGAAACTATCGCTTCTGATATTCGTCTTAATTGAATGCTGCTTAATACGGACCTGTCTATCATGTAAGTCATCTGTTTTATAAAATATATATTAATAAATAAATAAAAACTAAAGTAATAATAAAAAAGTTAGCAAGCACTCAGTAGTTGTATAGGCCAATAACCATGACAACGATTCTTATGTTGTTTCTAAATTTTTCTCATAAATAAATGGAAATTTTATCAATTTACCAGTTTATGTTAAATAGTTTCAAGTTTGGCAAGTTAAGATAGAAATATATGTTCTGTGGTATGCCCACCTAAATCACTGAATCTCTTTGGTCTTGAAAGAAAGGGTTGACTTAATAGTTGGTGTTTTGTTAAGCACATGGTTATACAAGGCACTATTTGTTCTGTGCTCTCAACGTCTAACGAAACCAAATGTTTAGTCCCCTGGCATATCCAATACAAAATATTGGAAAGCTTATATTATAATATTCTAAAGTAATTACGACTTATGCCACACATCTATTGTACTCTTTTACGTAATGACAGTTGTAGACGGAAACCTGCATTTGTTTTGGGTTATACGGGTTAGATCCGAGGGCTGAAAGTGAGCGCAAGCAGTTGAATTTGTAAATGAAAGAACCAAATATGGAAGTGGATTTTGAATGAAGAAAACTAATATAAACTGTGTTATTTGTAGGTGCAAAATAGAAACTGTGTTATTTGTAGGTGCAAAATAGAAACTGTGTTATTTGTAGGTGCAACATATATCGCACCTCTTCAGAATGGTTAATTATACGTTGGATTTAGAAACACACGTTGTTACATATGACAATTATACAGCTACGTTGGATTTAGAAACACACGTTGTTACATATGACACATAAAAGTGATATTTATCAAACCCAAACTTATGGGTCGAAACATTGTAAATTATGATCTTACACTGTTGAGTCTAAATTATCACGAGATCTTTTTGGCTAAAACATTTTTGAGTTTAGAAAGGGCATTAGGGTCAAAAGTCGGTCAGAACTTCTTGAACTTCTTTTAAAAGACGTGAAATCTGTATGTTATTATTTAGTGTTTATAGCTCACTCTTGAGCATACAATCAAATATGTGTATTTTAAATAGAAAAAAAATAGCCTGAAATTATACACGATGTAGTTTTAAGATGTTTGAGGTGTAGTTATCCATGCTGTTGAAAGGCACTCGACGTAAACTTAAACCACATGAAAAAAAGGCCTGGAAAATTAACTGAGCATCGTGTGGTTTCTTTAAGAACACCTGAACCACGAACACCTTTAACTTTTCTCAGTCGTAAATGCGAGATACGGGTGGAAAAGTTTAATATTTAACATGATTTTCTATTAAGACATTTACTGCAGAACATAGCACACAGATGCTGGTCACTTGTGTAGATATTCCTACTCGGACGATTCTTTGTGGAGAATATATCCCTCCCCCCATATTGTGAAAATGTTCCTAATCAACTGAGTTTTGTGTATAACTATTATTAAGTTAGCCAGTAATGAGGGTGGGTTACTTCCAAGATGGTTCACTGTGGAGAAGTTACTTTCTGTCTGGTCCATTTCGGAGAAATTACACTAATTATAATTCTTGATGAGAAGATAATTCCTAAATTAAAGGTTACTTTACAGCGTTGACTTGCCCTTCGCCTCTGTTTTTTATCAATTTATGGCCGATATTTACCATATAGACCCCTTGCATTATGTTTACCATGTAGACCTCTTACATTGTGTTTACCATAGAGACCCCTTACATTATATTTGTTTTGTTACTAAGCCCAAAGCTACACAAAGGGTTATCTCTGCTCTGCTCACAACGAGTATCGAAAGTGGCATAACTCCGCAGACATACCTCTGTTCCACATTTTAAACTATGTTTATCATATAAATCTCTCTCATGATGTACTTGCTATCGTCGAATGTAAACTGTGAGTAAAACATGAAATCTGAGAAACCCCATGAGAGCCAACCTTGACATACTTAGTTGTTGTTTTACTTTACGAGTGTTGTATAAAACTAACATTGACAGTTTATACAGACAGTAGTGGTTTTAAAACAGACGGAAAGTTCTCATGTACTCTAAATACCGTGTAGGAAAAATGATAAAAAATTGATTAAACAGAAGTCGGTGTAAGAATTCTTTGGAATTTCTATACCAGCCCCCTCTCACAACCTTTTCTCTACCTAAAATACACGATAAAAATTAAATATTTTTCTATAAAGTTTAAAAATAATTACTCTTCAAAATACTTTATTGGTTTGATTTTTGTTGTTTTGAATTACGTACAGAGCTGCAGAATGGTCTACTTGTACTTTGCCCACCACGAGAATCAAAACCCTGTATCTGAGGCAGTAAGCCTGCATACATACCACTGTGCCGCCGGCTTGGTTGTTACTAAACACAAACCTACAAAAGGCGACATCTGTGCCCTGGCAATCACGAGCATTGAAACCCGGATTTTAGCGTCTTAAGCCCACATCGTTTAGCTGCTGAGGATGGGAGGGCTATTCAATTTAAATTAGTATTAAAACATTCTATGTAATACGTCTTCTGTTAGGCTTAAGAAAACCGATTTCTAGGCTCATTAATTTCTTTTAGCATTTTGTTTTGGTCGGGATTCACAAGCTGTTTTTTTTAGACTAATTAATTTGTTATAAAAACACCAAAACAAGATTAACAACCGTCTACGTAGACATATGATATTTTTTTCGAAATGTTTATTTCTTTGTTTGTGTTTTCGGATATCCGCTCAAAGATATATTTCACGGATATCTTCACAATAGCCTCTAATTTTGAATTGCTTTAACCAAACAGCAGGACTTAACCACCAACGTTATAATAAGTAATAATGCAGGTAGTTGGTAACCAAAATAAATACTATGATACAATTATTATTTTTTCTTCTGATATTTGAATTTTGGTTTTAGATTCAAGTGTGAAAGATGCATTGTTTCTATTAACATAAAGTAAATTTTTCTTATTTCTTTGATTAACTCTACATTGTTTCTGCTACATGTCGTGTCTTATTTTGAATGCTAGAAGCAGAATAAATTTCTTGATTTTTTCAACAAAGCAGCAGATGTGCAGGTAATTTTAACTCATTCATATGAAAAGTGCCAGTTTAGCCTTTAATGCCCTCTAATCGTAATCCGTGGGTCCCGGGTTCGAATACCGTCGCACGAAACATGCTCGCCCTTTCAGCTATGGAGGCGTTATAATTTGACAGTCAATCCCACTATTCGTTGTGTAAAATAGTAGCCCAAGATTTGACGGTGGGTGTTTATGACTAGCTGCCTTCTCTATATTCTTACACTGCTAAATCAGAGAAGGCTAGCGCAGATAGCCCTCGTCTAGTTTTGTGCGAAATTAAAAACAAACAAATAAATCTGTCTTTTTTTATTTTCAGGCTGAGTGTTTGTCCTATATCTTGTTGATGTAGGTGAATAAGAAAACCTAAACCTTGTAAAATAGGTTTTGTTTTGCGTGAGTCCATAGGTTGGGAACATCTTTCTACTATAGATTACAAAAGTTTTAAGTTCAATCTTCCTACATTCGAGAAATGAGAAATTTCTGCGATGAAAAGGGTTAAATTTAAGTGTCTCGCCTACGTCTTAAATACGTTTAAGATTCACTCACCAGAATGTTCATACATACATAAAACGACATGAATAAGTCAACCGCAATAAATGTTCTCTGTCAATTTGATTTTTGTTGGCATTATCTGTCGCAAATCGACCATCATGCATCGTTTTCAACTCTTATGATATTTATATAAACATTCTTGAAACCAGAAATTTGTTTGTTTGCTTTAGAGCAAGGCCGAAAAGGGACTGCTGTGTCCACCGCGGGAAATGGAACCCCAACTTTTAACGTTGGAAGTTCAATGTTTGGCCTTTCAGTCGTGGAAACGTTATAACGTAACGATCAATCCTATTATTAGTTAGTAAAAGAGTAGCACACGAGATGGCAGTGGGTGGTGAAGATCACCTGCCCTCTCTTTAGTCTGTCACTGCTAAATTAGGGACAGTTAGCACAGATAGCCCTCGTGTAGCTGTGTGCGAAATTCAAACCATGCCTGTCTTTGTTGAGATAAAATGTTATTATGATGAAATAATTTTTGATTAATTTCAAGCTGTGTTTTGGAATGATTTGTAACTGATGTGTTCTCTTATAAACATTATGGACTAGTCTTATCTGAGCTATTCAGATCTAGGCGTTTTTCTTTCTTCCACATCTTGATCAAAGGTAACTTTATTTATTTTTCATTATGTTTTTTTACTAGCTCAAATAACTGCCCCAGGAAACCTGGTTGTCACCGAGTCAAGAGTTCAACCTCATATTCTTGAGCTCCGTTGGGACCCACCTGTTAATTACAGACATGAAATAATAGGTATGTAGCTAAGTGCTCGTAAAAACACATTTTCGTAATGTACTGTACTGGAACTTTCAGAAATTAAACTATTGTTATTTAATCGACATAGTCAGAGACATCTGTCGGATGCCAAGAGAACATGGACCTTGTCGTGAATCCATACAGCGGTATCATTACAGCTCTAGCCACCAAAGTTGTGTATCTTTCATATATGGTGGATGTGGAGGAAACGCTAACAATTTCGAAACTCGTGAGGAATGTGAGACCAGATGTGGAGAAGGGAATCCTAACATTGGTATTGTGTTATGTTTTGAAATATGAATTGTACACAGTATTTTTGAATTAAAGTATCCTCTTCTTGTATATTTGTCTTCTATACTAACTGATTGGTAAATCATCGTTTTTTCATTCATATATTATTTTTTATTCCTTACTTTGGTCCAGTCTTTTGTACGGTTTTCGCTGTGCAAATCAACGTAAAAATTTGGTTTACTATTCCAAATATACTGTTTTGATCAACTGGTCGATCTTTGTATTTGATATGCTTGTAAAATAATCTTCTCAGTTGCTAAGTGGAAAACCCCACTCTGAGATATATGTAATTTAGCCATTATGTATATCAAAACCGGTTTTTATCGTATAAATTCTACACATCTACTGGTGAACCACTGAAGTCTGAAAATAAAAGAAAAAGATAATTTGAAATAACAAAATAGAGGTATTAAATGTTCTAACAAATTCTTTTAATGAAAGTGATGATAAAAAGCGGAGTTTCTTATTTTATTAGGTTTTCTTCCTCTGATTTGTTGAGAACATTTAGCTTCAGTAATGTACATCTGGAATAGAAGAATTGTACAAAGTTAGCGCTGAATATGTAATGTTTGCGTCTGCGTTGAACCGCGTTATATTCGTATAAGTTTCATAATGGTTACGAGGTCGGTCAACTTGATTGGCCTATTGGCGAAAGTTTCTGATTGTCAAGGGAATTTTTGACTCAGTTTTTATTGTTAGTAAGATCTAGGCTTTTAGTTACTTTAGACTGACTCTAAGTTACAGGAATAGGAGTGTTACAGTGTTGAAACTATTATCAATAGTTTGTATTGTAATTCTTTTCTATTTGTTAACTCTTCCTTATATATTGGAATTCTTGTGAGGGACGAAATTTTATGAGACATATTCAGGTAAATAAATTCATTGCCAATGATTAATTTTTCATATCATATTTTCCTTACATTTAATTTATTTTCTTAGTTTATTTTCACGTCAATAATTTCAATTTTATTTTTATATTTTTCAAATTGTATTTGCTATTTTTTGTAGCACAATTATTTTTATTTTTTCACTTATGTGTTTGCTCTTATTTAAGTTATGAAGAAACAAAACTTCAAAGAAGTACATTTGTAGAATGTTACCCAGGTTAAACCATTGTTAATTAAACCATTTAGACATCTGTCTGATGCCAGGAGAACGTGGACCTTGTGATGAGTACGTGCGGCGGTATTATTACATTCCCAGCCACCAAAGGTGTGCATGTTTCGTATATGGTGGATGTGGAGGAAATGCCAACAATTTCGAAACGCGTGAAAAATGTGAAGCTAGATGTGTGAGAGGTAATCCTCAGATCTATACAGAAGATCGTTTCGTTGGTAAATTATTAAAAATAGATTAATACAAAATATGTAAAATTAAAATAAGATAGGAAAAATAACTGTATAGTTTTGAAAGGACCTATTGTGTTATCTTTCTTAATTATTTCCCAAACTCTATCCATTGGGTAATGGAGATTTAATATTTTTGATAACAATTTAATTATTTTCTCAATAATTTATACTATAGTATTAAATAGTTTTTGTAAGGTATTCCTTAATGTATATGGCATCCTTTCGGAAATAGACTTTTTATGTTAATTTCTAGTAGTGAACCACATTTGCAAGTTTAAGATGTTTGGTTGCTGTGTCATATATTATATTCCATAGAGTTTCATTTTTAATTTATATTTGATTGAAATGTTTTCTTCATAGATTTTCAAACATTGATTTTTACATTGTTTTGAATTTTTTATTTTATACTTGCCTGTCATATCTGAAATACTTACAATTTACACTCTTGCAAATAATTTTTGTTGATTTTCCTCATTACATATTTATCATTTCTTACAATATTCTGTTGGTCTCAAATTATGTATTTTTAAGCAAGGTATTTATGAATTTGAGAAGAAAATGGAAATTTGAGTAGTAAATAGAATTAAAAAAATATATTCTTAAAACGATCAATATTAATTAGAATACTATCGTAATTTTAATTAACTCTAATTAATATTTGAAAAACTTTAAGATATATATCAATAATATTGCAAGATACCATGAATTGTCTTTAAAGTTCGAAAGCTCTAACTGTGATATGCAGTTAACAAAATATATATATAACAGAAATGTAAGATGGAATCATCTGAATAAGTTCCATATGGTTAGAGAAAGTTTCTAGGCTTTAATAAACGTCTGTGATCTCTAGGGTTTCAGTTTACTTTGTTTGAAAGATTTTATTATTTCAGTTTTCATGAATAGTATATACTGTAGTTTCTACCTGTTTCTGCAGTCTTTATTTTCTTTCAAAATTCTTCTGAGGGATAAACATTTTATAAGATACACATTTGAAAGTAAATTCATTTTCTGTCCCCCGGTAGTATAGCGGGTTTTAGTCGTAGAAATCGAGTTTTCATACCAGTGGTAAACAGAGCAGAGTTGCTCTATGGAGTAGTTATGTGCACAATACTAACAAAACATACGTTTCAGAGTGTGATAGGCCTGGCATGGCCAAACGCGTAAGGCGCGCTACTCGTAATCCGAGGGGCGCGGGTTCGAGCCTGCGTCGCGCTAAACATGCTCGCCCTCCCAGCCGTGGGGCGTTATAATGTGACGGTCAATCCCACTTTCGTTGGTAAAGAGTAGCCGTAATTCTTTTGAGGGATGAAGATTTTGTAAGATATATTTTCGGAAGTAAATTCAATTTAAATATTTGATTTTTATGTATTATTTTACGTAACATTTAATTTAAACTTTATATGGTTTAATTTTACGTTAATGGTTCCCATTTTATATTTTCAAAACCGTGTTTTACCCTTTTTATTTCGTTCGTGTTTTCATTGTTAGGTAGGCCAAGTGTTTTGTAGATTAAACTATTGTTATTTAATCGATTTAGAGACATCTGTCAGTTGCCAAGAGAACACGGACCCTGTCATGAATCCATACAGCGGTATCATTACAGTCCTAGCCACCAAAGTTGTGTATCTTTCATATATGGTGGATGTGGAGGAAACGCTAACAATTTCGAAACACGTGAGGAATGTGAGACTAGATGTGGAAGAGCGAATCCTAACACTGGTATAGTGTTATGTTTTGAATTATGAATTGTACAAAAAATATTTAAATTAAAGTATCCTCTTCTTATATATTTGTCGTCTGTACTAACTGATTGGTAAATCATCGTTCTTTCATTTTTACATTATCTTTTTATTCCTTACTTTGATCCAGTGTTTGGTACAGTTTTCGCTGTGCAAATCAACGTAAATTTTGGTTTACTATTCTGAGAGTGGTGTTTTGATGAACAAGTCGATCTTCGTCTGTAATATGTGAACAAAATAATCTTTAAAATAAAAACATGATTTTAGTTTGACAGTTACTAATTGGAAAACCTTAGTCTGAGATATATGTACTTTAGCCATTATAGATATTAAAACCGGTTTTTACCGTATAAATTCTACACTCCCATTGGTGACCCACTGAGGACTGGAAATACAAAAACAGAAAATGTGAAATAACACAATACATCTATTAAATATAATAACGAATTCTACTAATAAAATTGATCATAAAGAGCAGAGTTTCCTGTTTTATTATGTTTGTTCCTTCTGATGTGTTGAGAACGTTTAGCTTGAGTAGTGAACAATACTGAACAGAAGAACTGTACGAAGTTAGTGCTGAATATGTGAGGTTTGTTTCTGCGTTGAATCGCGTGATATTCATATAAATTTCATAATGGTTACGACGTCGGTCAACTTGATTCGTCTATAGGCAACAGTTTCTAATTGTCAAGGGAATTTTTGACTCGGTTATCATTATGAGTATGATCTTGGCTTTTAGGTACTTTAGACTGACTCTAAGTTGCAAGAAGAGAGGTGTTACACTATTGAAACTATCGGCAATAGTTTCTATTGTAATTCTTATCTGTTTGTTAAGTCTTTCTTATATATAAGAATTCTTGTGAGAGATGAAATTTTACGAGACATATATTCTGTCAATAAATTCAATCCCTGGCTCAATTTTGATAAGCTATTTTAATTCACATTTAATTTAATTTTTAGTTTATTTTCACGTCAATGATTTCAATTTTATTTTTATTTTTTTCACAATTGTATTTTCTATTTTTACTTGACAACTGTTTATATTCTTGTAATTTAAGTGTTTTCTCTCGATTAAGTTATGAGGAAACAAAACTTTAAAGATGTAGGATGTTATCCAGATTATACTATTGTTAATTAAACCATTTAGACATCTGTCTGATGCCAGGAGAACATGGACCTTGTAGTGAGTACTTACAGCGATATCATTACAGTCAACTCCACCAAAGTTGTGTGTCTTTCATATATGGTGGATGTGGAGGAAATGCCAACAATTTCGAAAGTCGTGAAGAATGTGAAGCTAGATGTGTGAGAGGTAATCCTCAGATCTATACTGAACATCGTTTTGTTGGTAAATTATTAGAAATAGGTTAATAATAAAATGTGTAAAATTAGCATAAGATATGAGGGCTTTAATAATTCGTTTACTTTTAAAGGATCTATTTCTGATATCTTTCTTATTTGTTTCCCAAGTTCTGTCCATTGTGTACTAAAAGATTTTAATATTTTTAATAACAATATAATTATTTTCTCAATAATTTATGCTATAGTATTAAGTACTTTTAATGAGGTACTTCTTAATGTATTGGGCATCCTATCGGAAACACACTTTTTACATTAATTTCTAGTAGTGAACCACATTTTAAATTTTGAATATTTTTTGTTTCTGTGTCGTATTTTATATTTCTCAGACTTTCATTTATAATTTATATTTAACTGAACTGTTTCTTTCACAGATTTTCAAACACTTGGTTTTTATATTTTGTTGTTCATTTATTTTATACTTCACTGACGTATCTGAAATACATACACTTCCACTCTTGTAAATAAGTTTAATTGATTTTCCTCATTACATATGTAGAATTTGATAGGATATTTTGTTGGTCTAAAACTATGCATTTTTACGACATTAATTTGTAACCTAGGAAAAGAAAATGAAAATTGTTTATTAAATAGAATTTTTCAAAATTTATATTTAAAAAGCTTAATATTTTACCTATGTTTAATAATCATAATACTATAATTTTAGTTAACTCTAATTAATATTTTGTAAACTCTAAGATAAATTTCAATAATATTGCAAGATACAATGAATTGTCTAAAACATTGGAATACTGTAATTCTGATATGCGTTTAAAAATCTACATTTATGAAGTAGAGGTAAGATCAAATCATCTGAAGAATTTTACATCATCAGAAGAGTTAAGGCTTTAATTAGTATTTGGGATTTTTATGGTTTGAGTTTCCTTCATTTGGAATTTAGATTATTCAAATTTTTATGCATAGTGTACATGGTAGTTAAAACTAGTTTCTAGAGTCGTTAAATTATTTTGCACTCTCCTGACGGATAAAGCTTTAATAAGCGGCATATTGGGAGGTAAATTCATTTTCTGTCTCCAGTGGCACCGCGGTATTTCTGCCGTCTCGCACATATAGAAATCGAGTTTGGATACTAGTGGTGGGCAGAACAGAGATACCTTATTGTGTACCTTTGTGCACAATACTAACAAAATATTCATTTCAGTTGTTTAATTTCCTATATGTTATTTTATGAAAAATTAATTTAACTCTATAGATTATTTTGATTTAAATTTTACCTTTTTAAGAACATTATTCTTTCATTTGTGTTTTACAGCTTTTTTCAATCTTTCTACTTATATATTTGCTGTCATTAATTTAACGATGAAGCATATTTTGTAGGATAAGTTATTTCGAAATTAAGCTGTTGTTACCTAATACATTTAGACATCTGTCAGTTGCCAAGAGAACACGGACCTTGTCGTGAATCCATACAGCGGTATCATTACAGTCCTAGCCATCAAAGTTGTGTATCTTTTATATATGGTGGATGTGGAGGAAATGCCAACAATTTCGAAACTCGAGAGAAATGTGAGACCAGATGTGGAGGAGGGAATCCTAACATTGGTATTGTGTTACGTTTTGAAATATGAATTGTACACAATATTTTTGAATTAAAATATCCTCTTCTTGTGTATTTGTCGTCTATACTAACTGATTGGTAAATCATCGTTGTTTCATTCTTGTATTATCATTTTATTTCTTACTTTGATCCAGTGTTTGGTACAATTTCCGCTGTACAAATCAACGCAAATTTTGGTTTACTATTTTGAGAGTGTTTTTTTTGATGAACAAGTCGATCTTCGTATGTAATATGTGAACAAAATAATCTTTAAAATAAAAACAAGATTTTTGCTTGTCAGTTATTAAGTGGAAAACCCTAGTCTGAGATATATGTACTTTAGCCATTATAGATATCAAAACCGGTTTTTACCGTAGAAATTCTACACACCCATTGGTGACCCTCTGAGGTCTGAAAATAGAAAACAGAAAATGTGAAATAACACAATACATCTATTAAATATCATAACGAATTATACTATAAAAGTGATGATAAAGAGCAGAGTTTCCTGTTTTATTATGTTTGTTCCTTCTCTGATGTGTTGAGAACGTTTAGCTTCAGTAGTGAACATACTTAACAGAAGTACTGAATATGTAAGGTTTGTTTCTGCGTTGAATCGAGTGATATTCATATAAGTTTCATAATGGTTACGACGTCGGTCAACTTGATTAGTCTATAGGCGAAAGTTTCTAATTGTCAAGGGAATTTTGACTTGGTTTTTATTTTGTGTAAGATCTAGGCTCTTAGTTACACAGACTGACGTCTGAGTTACAAAAATATGAGTGTTACAGTATTGAAACTATCATCAATAGTTTATATTGTAATTCCTAACTGTTTGTTATGTCTTCCATTTGCGTTGCAATTCTTGTGATGAATGAAATTTTATGAGACATATTTATATTAACAAGATCATTGTCAATGATTAATTTTTCATTTCTTACTTTACTTCACATTTAATTTAATTTTTTAGTTTATTTTCACGCCAATGATTTCGATTTTATTTTTATTTTCCTCAAATGGTATTTGCTATTTTTCTTTCACAACTGCTTCTATTCTTGCTACTTAAGTGTTTGCTTTCCCTTAAGTTATGAGGAAACAAAACTTGAAAGATGTATACTTGTAGGATGTTATCCAGGTTAAACCATTGTTAATTAACCCATTTAGATATATGTCAGTTGCCAAGAGAACACGGACCCTGTCATGAATCCATACAGCGGTATCATTACAGTCCTAGCCACCAAAGTTGTGTATCTTTCATATATGGTGGATGTGGAGGAAACGCTAACAATTTCGAAACACGTGAGGAATGTGAGACTAGATGTGGAAGAGCGAATCCTAACACTGGTATAGTGTTATGTTTTGAATTATGAATTGTACAAAAATATTTAAATTAAAGTATCCTCTTCTTATATATTTGTCGTCAATACTAACTGACTGGTAAATCATCGTTCTTTCATTCTTGTATTATCATCTTATTCCTTACTTTGATCCAGTGTTTGGTACAGTTTTCGCTGTGCAAATCAACGTAAATTTTGGTTTACTATTCTGAGAGTGGTGTTTTGATGAACAAGTCGATCTTCGTCTGTAATATGTGAACAAAATAATCTTTAAAATAAAAACATGATTTTAGTTTGACAGTTACTAATTGGAAAACCTTAGTCTGAGATATATGTACTTTAGCCATTATAGATATTAAAACCGGTTTTTACCGTATAAATTCTACACACCCATTGGTGACCCACTGAGGACTGGAAATACAAAAACAGAAAATGTGAAATAACACAATACATCTATTAAATATAATAACGAATTCTACTAATAAAATTGATCATAAAGAGCAGAGTTTCCTGTTTTATTATGTTTGTTCCTTCTCTGATGTGTTGAGAACGTTTAGCTTGAGTAGTGAACAATACTGAACAGAAGAACTGTACGAAGTTAGTGCTGAATATGTAAGGTTTGTTTCTGCGTTGAATCGCGTGATATTCATATAAATTTCATAATGGTTACGACGTCGGTCAACTTGATTAGTCTATAGGCAACAGTTTCTAATTGTCAAGGGAATTTTTGACTCGGTTATCATTATGAGTATGATCTTGGCTTTTAGGTACTTTAGACTGACTCTAAGTTGCAAGAAGAGAGGTGTTACACTATTGAAACTATCGGCAATAGTTTCTATTGTAATTCTTATCTGTTTGTTAAGTCTTTCTTATATATAAGAATTCTTGTGAGAGATGAAATTTTACGAGACATATATTCTGTCAATAAATTCAATCCCTGGCTCAATTTTGATAAGCTATTTTAATTCACATTGAATTTAATTTTTAGTTTATTTTCACGTCAATGATTTCAATTTTATTTTTATTTTTTACAATTGTATTTTCTATTTTTACTTGACAACTGTTTATATTCTTGTAATTTAAGTGTTTTCTCTCGATTAAGTTATGAGGAAACAAAACTTTAAAGATGTAGGATGTTATCCAGATTATACTATTGTTAATTAAACCATTTAGACATCTGTCTGATGCCAGGAGAACATGGACCTTGTAGTGAGTACTTACAGCGATATCATTACAGTCAACTCCACCAAAGTTGTGTGTCTTTCATATATGGTGGATGTGGAGGAAATGCCAACAATTTCGAAAGTCGTGAAGAATGTGAAGCTAGATGTGTGAGAGGTAATCCTCAGATCTATACTGAACATCGTTTTGTTGGTAAATTATTAGAAATAGGTTAATAATAAAATGTGTAAAATTAGCATAAGATATGAGGGCTTTAATAATTCGTTTACTTTTAAAGGATCTATTTCTGATATCTTTCTTATTTGTTTCCCAAGTTCTGTCCATTGTGTACTAAAAGATTTTAATATTTTTAATAACAATATAATTATTTTCTCAATAATTTATGCTATAGTATTAAGTACTTTTAATGAGGTACTTCTTAATGTATTGGGCATCCTATCGGAAACACACTTTTTACATTAATTTCTAGTAGTGAACCACATTTTAAATTTTGAATATTTTTTGTTTCTGTGTCGTATTTTATATTTCTCAGACTTTCATTTATAATTTATATTTAACTGAACTGTTTCTTTCACAGATTTTCAAACACTTGGTTTTTATATTTTGTTGTTCATTTATTTTATACTTCACTGACGTATCTGAAATACATACACTTCCACTCTTGTAAATAAGTTTAATTGATTTTCCTCATTACATATGTAGAATTTGATAGGATATTTTGTTGGTCTAAAACTATGCATTTTTACGACATTAATTTGTAACCTAGGAAAGAAAATGAAAATTGTTTATTAAATAGAATTTTTCAAAATTTATATTTAAAAAGCTTAATATTTTACCTATGTTTAATAATCATAATACTATAATTTTAGTTAACTCTAATTAATATTTTGTAAACTCTAAGATAAATTTCAATAATATTGCAAGATACAATGAATTGTCTAAAACATTGGAATACTGTAATTCTGATATGCGTTTAAAAATCTACATTTATGAAGTAGAGGTAAGATCAAATCATCTGAAGAATTTTACATCATCAGAAGAGTTAAGGCTTTAATTAGTATTTGGGATTTTATGGTTTGAGTTTCCTTCATTTGGAATTTAGATTATTCAAATTTTTATGCATAGTGTACATGGTAGTTAAAACTAGTTTCTAGAGTCGTTAAATTATTTTGCACTCTCCTGACGGATAAAGCTTTAATAAGCGGCATATTGGGAGGTAAATTCATTTTCTGTCTCCAGTGGCACCGCGGTATTTCTGCCGTCTCGCACATATAGAAATCGAGTTTGGATACTAGTGGTGGGCAGAACAGAGATACCTTATTGTGTACCTTTGTGCACAATACTAACAAAAATATTCATTTCAGTTGTTTAATTTCCTATATGATATTTTATGAAAAAATTAATTTAACTCTATAGATTATTTTGATTTAAATTTTACCTTTTTAAGAACATTATTCTTTCATTTGTGTTTTACAGCTTTTTTCAATCTTTCTACTTATATATTTGCTGTCATTAATTTAACGATGAAGCATATTTTGTAGGATAAGTTATTTCGAAATTAAGCTGTTGTTACCTAATACATTTAGACATCTGTCAGTTGCCAAGAGAACACGGACCTTGTCGTGAATCCATACAGCGGTATCATTACAGTCCTAGCCATCAAAGTTGTGTATCTTTTATATATGGTGGATGTGGAGGAAACGCCAACAATTTCGAAACTCGAGAGAAATGTGAGACCAGATGTGGAGGAGGGAATCCTAACATTGGTATTGTGTTACGTTTTGAAATATGAATTGTACACAATATTTTTGAATTAAAATATCCTCTTCTTGTGTATTTGTCGTCTATACTAACTGATTGGTAAATCATCGTTGTTTCATTCTTGTATTATAATTTTATTTCTTACTTTGATCCAGTGTTTGGTACAATTTCCGCTGTACAAATCAACGCAAATTTTGGTTTACTATTTTGAGAGTGTTTTTTTTGATGAACAAGTCGATCTTCGTATGTAATATGTGAACAAAATAATCTTTAAAATAAAAACAAGATTTTTGCTTGTCAGTTATTAAGTGGAAAACCCTAGTCTGAGATATATGTACTTTAGCCATTATAGATATCAAAACCGGTTTTTACCGTAGAAATTCTACACACCCATTGGTGACCCTCTGAGGTCTGAAAATAGAAAACAGAAAATGTGAAATAACACAATACATCTATTAAATATCATAACGAATTATACTATAAAAGTGATGATAAAGAGCAGAGTTTCCTGTTTTATTATGTTTGTTCCTTCTCTGATGTGTTGAGAACGTTTAGCTTCAGTAGTGAACATACTGAACAGAAGTACTGAATATGTAAGGTTTGTTTCTGCGTTGAATCGAGTGATATTCATATAAGTTTCATAATGGTTACGACGTCGGTCAACTTGATTAGTCTATAGGCGAAAGTTTCTAATTGTCAAGGGAATTTTTGACTTGGTTTTTATTTTGTGTAAGATCTAGGCTCTTAGTTACACAGACTGACGTCTGAGTTACAAAAATATGAGTGTTACAGTATTGAAACTATCATCAATAGTTTATATTGTAATTCCTAACTGTTTGTTATGTCTTCCATTTGCGTTGCAATTCTTGTGATGAATGAAATTTTTATGAGACATATTTATATTAACAAGATCATTGTCAATGATTAATTTTTCATTTCTTACTTTACTTCACATTTAATTTAATTTTTTAGTTTATTTTCACGCCAATGATTTCGATTTTATTTTTATTTTCCTCAAATGGTATTTGCTATTTTTCTTTCACAACTGCTTCTATTCTTGCTACTTAAGTGTTTGCTTTCCCTTAAGTTATGAGGAAACAAAACTTGAAAGATGTATACTTGTAGGATGTTATCCAGGTTAAACCATTGTTAATTAACCCATTTAGATATATGTCAGTTGCCAAGAGAACACGGACCCTGTCATGAATCCATACAGCGGTATCATTACAGTCCTAGCCACCAAAGTTGTGTATCTTTCATATATGGTGGATGTGGAGGAAACGCTAACAATTTCGAAACACGTGAGGAATGTGAGACTAGATGTGGAAGAGCGAATCCTAACACTGGTATAGTGTTATGTTTTGAATTATGAATTGTACAAAAAATATTTAAATTAAAGTATCCTCTTCTTATATATTTGTCGTCAATACTAACTGACTGGTAAATCATCGTTCTTTCATTCTTGTATTATCATCTTATTCCTTACTTTGATCCAGTGTTTGGTACAGTTTTCGCTGTGCAAATCAACGTAAATTTTGGTTTACTATTCTGAGAGTGGTGTTTTGATGAACAAGTCGATCTTCGTCTGTAATATGTGAACAAAATAATCTTTAAAATAAAAACATGATTTTAGTTTGACAGTTACTAATTGGAAAACCTTAGTCTGAGATATATGTACTTTAGCCATTATAGATATTAAAACCGGTTTTTACCGTATAAATTCTACACACCCATTGGTGACCCACTGAGGACTGGAAATACAAAAACAGAAAATGTGAAATAACACAATACATCTATTAAATATAATAACGAATTCTACTAATAAAATTGATCATAAAGAGCAGAGTTTCCTGTTTTATTATGTTTGTTCCTTCTCTGATGTGTTGAGAACGTTTAGCTTGAGTAGTGAACAATACTGAACAGAAGAACTGTACGAAGTTAGTGCTGAATATGTAAGGTTTGTTTCTGCGTTGAATCGCGTGATATTCATATAAATTTCATAATGGTTACGACGTCGGTCAACTTGATTAGTCTATAGGCAACAGTTTCTAATTGTCAAGGGAATTTTTGACTCGGTTATCATTATGAGTATGATCTTGGCTTTTAGGTACTTTAGACTGACTCTAAGTTGCAAGAAGAGAGGTGTTACACTATTGAAACTATCGGCAATAGTTTCTATTGTAATTCTTATCTGTTTGTTAAGTCTTTCTTATATATAAGAATTCTTGTGAGAGATGAAATTTTTACGAGACATATATTCTGTCAATAAATTCAATCCCTGGCTCAATTTTGATAAGCTATTTTAATTCACATTGAATTTAATTTTTAGTTTATTTTCACGTCAATGATTTCAATTTTATTTTTATTTTTTACAATTGTATTTTCTATTTTTACTTGACAACTGTTTATATTCTTGTAATTTAAGTGTTTTCTCTCGATTAAGTTATGAGGAAACAAAACTTTAAAGATGTAGGATGTTATCCAGATTATACTATTGTTAATTAAACCATTTAGACATCTGTCTGATGCCAGGAGAACATGGACCTTGTAGTGAGTACTTACAGCGATATCATTACAGTCAACTCCACCAAAGTTGTGTGTCTTTCATATATGGTGGATGTGGAGGAAATGCCAACAATTTCGAAAGTCGTGAAGAATGTGAAGCTAGATGTGTGAGAGGTAATCCTCAGATCTATACTGAACATCGTTTTGTTGGTAAATTATTAGAAATAGGTTAATAATAAAATGTGTAAAATTAGCATAAGATATGAGGGCTTTAATAATTCGTTTACTTTTAAAGGATCTATTTCTGATATCTTTCTTATTTGTTTCCCAAGTTCTGTCCATTGTGTACTAAAAGATTTTAATATTTTTAATAACAATATAATTATTTTCTCAATAATTTATGCTATAGTATTAAGTACTTTTAATGAGGTACTTCTTAATGTATTGGGCATCCTATCGGAAACACACTTTTACATTAATTTCTAGTAGTGAACCACATTTTAAATTTTGAATATTTTTTGTTTCTGTGTCGTATTTTATATTTCTCAGACTTTCATTTATAATTTATATTTAACTGAACTGTTTCTTTCACAGATTTTCAAACACTTGGTTTTATATTTTGTTGTTCATTTATTTTATACTTCACTGACGTATCTGAAATACATACACTTCCACTCTTGTAAATAAGTTTAATTGATTTTCCTCATTACATATGTAGAATTTGATAGGATATTTTGTTGGTCTAAAACTATGCATTTTTACGACATTAATTTGTAACCTAGGAAAGAAAATGAAAATTGTTTATTAAATAGAATTTTTCAAAATTTATATTTAAAAGCTTAATATTTTACCTATGTTTAATAATCATAATACTATAATTTTAGTTAACTCTAATTAATATTTTGTAAACTCTAAGATAAATTTCAATAATATTGCAAGATACAATGAATTGTCTAAAACATTGGAATACTGTAATTCTGATATGCGTTTAAAAATCTACATTTATGAAGTAGAGGTAAGATCAAATCATCTGAAGAATTTTTCATCATCAGAAGAGTTAAGGCTTTAATTAGTATTTGGGATTTTTATGGTTTGAGTTTCCTTCATTTGGAATTTAGATTATTCAAATTTTTATGCATAGTGTACATGGTAGTTAAAACTAGTTTCTAGAGTCGTTAAATTATTTTGCACTCTCCTGACGGATAAAGCTTTAATAAGCGGCATATTGGGAGGTAAATTCATTTTCTGTCTCCAGTGGCACCGCGGTATTTCTGCCGTCTCGCACATATAGAAATCGAGTTTGGATACTAGTGGTGGGCAGAACAGAGATACCTTATTGTGTACCTTTGTGCACAATACTAACAAAAATATTCATTTCAGTTGTTTAATTTCCTATATGTTATTTTATGAAAAAATTAATTTAACTCTATAGATTATTTTGATTTAAATTTTACCTTTTTAAGAACATTATTCTTTCATTTGTGTTTTACAGCTTTTTTCAATCTTTCTACTTATATATTTGCTGTCATTAATTTAACGATGAAGCATATTTTGTAGGATAAGTTATTTCGAAATTAAGCTGTTGTTACCTAATACATTTAGACATCTGTCAGTTGCCAAGAGAACACGGACCTTGTCGTGAATCCATACAGCGGTATCATTACAGTCCTAGCCATCAAAGTTGTGTATCTTTTATATATGGTGGATGTGGAGGAAACGCCAACAATTTCGAAACTCGAGAGAAATGTGAGACCAGATGTGGAGGAGGGAATCCTAACATTGGTATTGTGTTACGTTTTGAAATATGAATTGTACACAATATTTTTGAATTAAAATATCCTCTTCTTGTGTATTTGTCGTCTATACTAACTGATTGGTAAATCATCGTTGTTTCATTCTTGTATTATAATTTTATTTCTTACTTTGATCCAGTGTTTGGTACAATTTCCGCTGTACAAATCAACGCAAATTTTGGTTTACTATTTTGAGAGTGTTTTTTTTGATGAACAAGTCGATCTTCGTATATATTTTGTGAACAAAATAATCTTTAAAATAAAAACAAGATTTTTGCTTGTCAGTTATTAAGTGGAAAACCCTAGTCTGAGATATATGTACTTTAGCCATTATAGATATCAAAACCGGTTTTTACCGTAGAAATTCTACACACCCATTGGTGACCCTCTGAGGTCTGAAAATAGAAAACAGAAAATGTGAAATAACACAATACATCTATTAAATATCATAACGAATTATACTATAAAAGTGATGATAAAGAGCAGAGTTTCCTGTTTTATTATGTTTGTTCCTTCTCTGATGTGTTGAGAACGTTTAGCTTCAGTAGTGAACATACTGAACAGAAGTACTGAATATGTAAGGTTTGTTTCTGCGTTGAATCGAGTGATATTCATATAAGTTTCATAATGGTTACGACGTCGGTCAACTTGATTAGTCTATAGGCGAAAGTTTCTAATTGTCAAGGGAATTTTTGACTTGGTTTTTATTTTGTGTAAGATCTAGGCTCTTAGTTACACAGACTGACGTCTGAGTTACAAAAATATGAGTGTTACAGTATTGAAACTATCATCAATAGTTTATATTGTAATTCCTAACTGTTTGTTATGTCTTCCATTTGCGTTGCAATTCTTGTGATGAATGAAATTTTTATGAGACATATTTATATTAACAAGATCATTGTCAATGATTAATTTTTCATTTCTTACTTTACTTCACATTTAATTTAATTTTTTAGTTTATTTTCACGCCAATGATTTCGATTTTATTTTTATTTTCCTCAAATGGTATTTGCTATTTTTCTTTCACAACTGCTTCTATTCTTGCTACTTAAGTGTTTGCTTTCCCTTAAGTTATGAGGAAACAAAACTTGAAAGATGTATACTTGTAGGATGTTATCCAGGTTAAACCATTGTTAATTAACCCATTTAGATATATGTCAGTTGCCAAGAGAACACGGACCCTGTCATGAATCCATACAGCGGTATCATTACAGTCCTAGCCACCAAAGTTGTGTATCTTTCATATATGGTGGATGTGGAGGAAACGCTAACAATTTCGAAACACGTGAGGAATGTGAGACTAGATGTGGAAGAGCGAATCCTAACACTGGTATAGTGTTATGTTTTGAATTATGAATTGTACAAAAAATATTTAAATTAAAGTATCCTCTTCTTATATATTTGTCGTCAATACTAACTGACTGGTAAATCATCGTTCTTTCATTCTTGTATTATCATCTTATTCCTTACTTTGATCCAGTGTTTGGTACAGTTTTCGCTGTGCAAATCAACGTAAATTTTGGTTTACTATTCTGAGAGTGGTGTTTTGATGAACAAGTCGATCTTCGTCTGTAATATGTGAACAAAATAATCTTTAAAATAAAAACATGATTTTAGTTTGACAGTTACTAATTGGAAAACCTTAGTCTGAGATATATGTACTTTAGCCATTATAGATATTAAAACCGGTTTTTACCGTATAAATTCTACACACCCATTGGTGACCCACTGAGGACTGGAAATACAAAAACAGAAAATGTGAAATAACACAATACATCTATTAAATATAATAACGAATTCTACTAATAAAATTGATCATAAAGAGCAGAGTTTCCTGTTTTATTATGTTTGTTCCTTCTCTGATGTGTTGAGAACGTTTAGCTTGAGTAGTGAACAATACTGAACAGAAGAACTGTACGAAGTTAGTGCTGAATATGTAAGGTTTGTTTCTGCGTTGAATCGCGTGATATTCATATAAATTTCATAATGGTTACGACGTCGGTCAACTTGATTAGTCTATAGGCAACAGTTTCTAATTGTCAAGGGAATTTTTGACTCGGTTATCATTATGAGTATGATCTTGGCTTTTAGGTACTTTAGACTGACTCTAAGTTGCAAGAAGAGAGGTGTTACACTATTGAAACTATCGGCAATAGTTTCTATTGTAATTCTTATCTGTTTGTTAAGTCTTTCTTATATATAAGAATTCTTGTGAGAGATGAAATTTTTACGAGACATATATTCTGTCAATAAATTCAATCCCTGGCTCAATTTTGATAAGCTATTTTAATTCACATTGAATTTAATTTTTAGTTTATTTTCACGTCAATGATTTCAATTTTATTTTTATTTTTTACAATTGTATTTTCTATTTTTACTTGACAACTGTTTATATTCTTGTAATTTAAGTGTTTTCTCTCGATTAAGTTATGAGGAAACAAAACTTTAAAGATGTAGGATGTTATCCAGATTATACTATTGTTAATTAAACCATTTAGACATCTGTCTGATGCCAGGAGAACATGGACCTTGTAGTGAGTACTTACAGCGATATCATTACAGTCAACTCCACCAAAGTTGTGTGTCTTTCATATATGGTGGATGTGGAGGAAATGCCAACAATTTCGAAAGTCGTGAAGAATGTGAAGCTAGATGTGTGAGAGGTAATCCTCAGATCTATACTGAACATCGTTTTGTTGGTAAATTATTAGAAATAGGTTAATAATAAAATGTGTAAAATTAGCATAAGATATGAGGGCTTTAATAATTCGTTTACTTTTAAAGGATCTATTTCTGATATCTTTCTTATTTGTTTCCCAAGTTCTGTCCATTGTGTACTAAAAGATTTTAATATTTTTAATAACAATATAATTATTTTCTCAATAATTTATGCTATAGTATTAAGTACTTTTAATGAGGTACTTCTTAATGTATTGGGCATCCTATCGGAAACACACATTTTACATTAATTTCTAGTAGTGAACCACATTTTAAATTTTGAATATTTTTTGTTTCTGTATCGTATTTTATATTTCTCAGACTTTCATTTATAATTTATATTTAACTGAACTGTTTCTTTCACAGATTTTCAAACACTTGGTTTTATATTTTGTTGTTCATTTATTTTATACTTCACTGACGTATCTGAAATACATACACTTCCACTCTTGTAAATAAGTTTAATTGATTTTCCTCATTACATATGTAGAATTTGATAGGATATTTTGTTGGTCTAAAACTATGCATTTTTACGACATTAATTTGTAACCTAGGAAAGAAAATGAAAATTGTTTATTAAATAGAATTTTTCAAAATTTATATTTAAAAAGCTTAATATTTTACCTATGTTTAATAATCATAATACTATAATTTTAGTTAACTCTAATTAATATTTTGTAAACTCTAAGATAAATTTCAATAATATTGCAAGATACAATGAATTGTCTAAAACATTGGAATACTGTAATTCTGATATGCGTTTAAAAATCTACATTTATGAAGTAGAGGTAAGATCAAATCATCTGAAGAATTTTTACATCATCAGAAGAGTTAAGGCTTTAATTAGTATTTGGGATTTTTATGGTTTGAGTTTCCTTCATTTGGAATTTAGATTATTCAAATTTTTATGCATAGTGTACATGGTAGTTAAAACTAGTTTCTAGAGTCGTTAAATTATTTTGCACTCTCCTGACGGATAAAGCTTTAATAAGCGGCATATTGGGAGGTAAATTCATTTTCTGTCTCCAGTGGCACCGCGGTATTTCTGCCGTCTCGCACATATAGAAATCGAGTTTGGATACTAGTGGTGGGCAGAACAGAGATACCTTATTGTGTACCTTTGTGCACAATACTAACAAAAATATTCATTTCAGTTGTTTAATTTCCTATATGTTATTTTATGAAAAAATTAATTTAACTCTATAGATTATTTTGATTTAAATTTTACCTTTTTAAGAACATTATTCTTTCATTTGTGTTTTACAGCTTTTTTCAATCTTTCTACTTATATATTTGCTGTCATTAATTTAACGATGAAGCATATTTTGTAGGATAAGTTATTTCGAAATTAAGCTGTTGTTACCTAATACATTTAGACATCTGTCAGTTGCCAAGAGAACACGGACCTTGTCGTGAATCCATACAGCGGTATCATTACAGTCCTAGCCATCAAAGTTGTGTATCTTTTATATATGGTGGATGTGGAGGAAACGCCAACAATTTCGAAACTCGAGAGAAATGTGAGACCAGATGTGGAGGAGGGAATCCTAACATTGGTATTGTGTTACGTTTTGAAATATGAATTGTACACAATATTTTTGAATTAAAATATCCTCTTCTTGTGTATTTGTCGTCTATACTAACTGATTGGTAAATCATCGTTGTTTCATTCTTGTATTATAATTTTATTTCTTACTTTGATCCAGTGTTTGGTACAATTTCCGCTGTACAAATCAACGCAAATTTTGGTTTACTATTTTGAGAGTGTTTTTTTTGATGAACAAGTCGATCTTCGTATATATTTTGTGAACAAAATAATCTTTAAAATAAAAACAAGATTTTTGCTTGTCAGTTATTAAGTGGAAAACCCTAGTCTGAGATATATGTACTTTAGCCATTATAGATATCAAAACCGGTTTTTACCGTAGAAATTCTACACACCCATTGGTGACCCTCTGAGGTCTGAAAATAGAAAACAGAAAATGTGAAATAACACAATACATCTATTAAATATCATAACGAATTATACTATAAAAGTGATGATAAAGAGCAGAGTTTCCTGTTTTATTATGTTTGTTCCTTCTCTGATGTGTTGAGAACGTTTAGCTTCAGTAGTGAACATACTGAACAGAAGTACTGAATATGTAAGGTTTGTTTCTGCGTTGAATCGAGTGATATTCATATAAGTTTCATAATGGTTACGACGTCGGTCAACTTGATTAGTCTATAGGCGAAAGTTTCTAATTGTCAAGGGAATTTTTGACTTGGTTTTTATTTTGTGTAAGATCTAGGCTCTTAGTTACACAGACTGACGTCTGAGTTACAAAAATATGAGTGTTACAGTATTGAAACTATCATCAATAGTTTATATTGTAATTCCTAACTGTTTGTTATGTCTTCCATTTGCGTTGCAATTCTTGTGATGAATGAAATTTTTATGAGACATATTTATATTAACAAGATCATTGTCAATGATTAATTTTTCATTTCTTACTTTACTTCACATTTAATTTAATTTTTTAGTTTATTTTCACGCCAATGATTTCGATTTTATTTTTATTTTCCTCAAATGGTATTTGCTATTTTTCTTTCACAACTGCTTCTATTCTTGCTACTTAAGTGTTTGCTTTCCCTTAAGTTATGAGGAAACAAAACTTGAAAGATGTATACTTGTAGGATGTTATCCAGGTTAAACCATTGTTAATTAACCCATTTAGATATATGTCAGTTGCCAAGAGAACACGGACCCTGTCATGAATCCATACAGCGGTATCATTACAGTCCTAGCCACCAAAGTTGTGTATCTTTCATATATGGTGGATGTGGAGGAAACGCTAACAATTTCGAAACACGTGAGGAATGTGAGACTAGATGTGGAAGAGCGAATCCTAACACTGGTATAGTGTTATGTTTTGAATTATGAATTGTACAAAAAATATTTAAATTAAAGTATCCTCTTCTTATATATTTGTCGTCAATACTAACTGACTGGTAAATCATCGTTCTTTCATTCTTGTATTATCATCTTATTCCTTACTTTGATCCAGTGTTTGGTACAGTTTTCGCTGTGCAAATCAACGTAAATTTTGGTTTACTATTCTGAGAGTGGTGTTTTGATGAACAAGTCGATCTTCGTCTGTAATATGTGAACAAAATAATCTTTAAAATAAAAACATGATTTTAGTTTGACAGTTACTAATTGGAAAACCTTAGTCTGAGATATATGTACTTTAGCCATTATAGATATTAAAACCGGTTTTTACCGTATAAATTCTACACACCCATTGGTGACCCACTGAGGACTGGAAATACAAAAACAGAAAATGTGAAATAACACAATACATCTATTAAATATAATAACGAATTCTACTAATAAAATTGATCATAAAGAGCAGAGTTTCCTGTTTTATTATGTTTGTTCCTTCTCTGATGTGTTGAGAACGTTTAGCTTGAGTAGTGAACAATACTGAACAGAAGAACTGTACGAAGTTAGTGCTGAATATGTAAGGTTTGTTTCTGCGTTGAATCGCGTGATATTCATATAAATTTCATAATGGTTACGACGTCGGTCAACTTGATTAGTCTATAGGCAACAGTTTCTAATTGTCAAGGGAATTTTTGACTCGGTTATCATTATGAGTATGATCTTGGCTTTTAGGTACTTTAGACTGACTCTAAGTTGCAAGAAGAGAGGTGTTACACTATTGAAACTATCGGCAATAGTTTCTATTGTAATTCTTATCTGTTTGTTAAGTCTTTCTTATATATAAGAATTCTTGTGAGAGATGAAATTTTTACGAGACATATATTCTGTCAATAAATTCAATCCCTGGCTCAATTTTGATAAGCTATTTTAATTCACATTGAATTTAATTTTTAGTTTATTTTCACGTCAATGATTTCAATTTTATTTTTATTTTTTACAATTGTATTTTCTATTTTTACTTGACAACTGTTTATATTCTTGTAATTTAAGTGTTTTCTCTCGATTAAGTTATGAGGAAACAAAACTTTAAAGATGTAGGATGTTATCCAGATTATACTATTGTTAATTAAACCATTTAGACATCTGTCTGATGCCAGGAGAACATGGACCTTGTAGTGAGTACTTACAGCGATATCATTACAGTCAACTCCACCAAAGTTGTGTGTCTTTCATATATGGTGGATGTGGAGGAAATGCCAACAATTTCGAAAGTCGTGAAGAATGTGAAGCTAGATGTGTGAGAGGTAATCCTCAGATCTATACTGAACATCGTTTTGTTGGTAAATTATTAGAAATAGGTTAATAATAAAAATGTGTAAAATTAGCATAAGATATGAGGGCTTTAATAATTCGTTTACTTTTAAAGGATCTATTTCTGATATCTTTCTTATTTGTTTCCCAAGTTCTGTCCATTGTGTACTAAAAGATTTTAATATTTTTAATAACAATATAATTATTTTCTCAATAATTTATGCTATAGTATTAAGTACTTTTAATGAGGTACTTCTTAATGTATTGGGCATCCTATCGGAAACACACTTTTTTACATTAATTTCTAGTAGTGAACCACATTTTAAATTTTGAATATTTTTTGTTTCTGTGTCGTATTTTATATTTCTCAGACTTTCATTTATAATTTATATTTAACTGAACTGTTTCTTTCACAGATTTTCAAACACTTGGTTTTTATATTTTGTTGTTCATTTATTTTATACTTCACTGACGTATCTGAAATACATACACTTCCACTCTTGTAAATAAGTTTAATTGATTTTCCTCATTACATATGTAGAATTTGATAGGATATTTTGTTGGTCTAAAACTATGCATTTTTTACGACATTAATTTGTAACCTAGGAAAGAAAATGAAAATTGTTTATTAAATAGAATTTTTCAAAATTTATATTTAAAAGCTTAATATTTTACCTATGTTTAATAATCATAATACTATAATTTTAGTTAACTCTAATTAATATTTTGTAAACTCTAAGATAAATTTCAATAATATTGCAAGATACAATGAATTGTCTAAAACATTGGAATACTGTAATTCTGATATGCGTTTAAAAATCTACATTTATGAAGTAGAGGTAAGATCAAATCATCTGAAGAATTTTTACATCATCAGAAGAGTTAAGGCTTTAATTAGTATTTGGGATTTTTATGGTTTGAGTTTCCTTCATTTGGAATTTAGATTATTCAAATTTTTATGCATAGTGTACATGGTAGTTAAAACTAGTTTCTAGAGTCGTTAAATTATTTTGCACTCTCCTGACGGATAAAGCTTTAATAAGCGGCATATTGGGAGGTAAATTCATTTTCTGTCTCCAGTGGCACCGCGGTATTTCTGCCGTCTCGCACATATAGAAATCGAGTTTGGATACTAGTGGTGGGCAGAACAGAGATACCTTATTGTGTACCTTTGTGCACAATACTAACAAAAATATTCATTTCAGTTGTTTAATTTCCTATATGTTATTTTATGAAAAAATTAATTTAACTCTATAGATTATTTTGATTTAAATTTTACCTTTTTAAGAACATTATTCTTTCATTTGTGTTTTACAGCTTTTTTCAATCTTTCTACTTATATATTTGCTGTCATTAATTTAACGATGAAGCATATTTTGTAGGATAAGTTATTTCGAAATTAAGCTGTTGTTACCTAATACATTTAGACATCTGTCAGTTGCCAAGAGAACACGGACCTTGTCGTGAATCCATACAGCGGTATCATTACAGTCCTAGCCATCAAAGTTGTGTATCTTTTATATATGGTGGATGTGGAGGAAACGCCAACAATTTCGAAACTCGAGAGAAATGTGAGACCAGATGTGGAGGAGGGAATCCTAACATTGGTATTGTGTTACGTTTTGAAATATGAATTGTACACAATATTTTTGAATTAAAATATCCTCTTCTTGTGTATTTGTCGTCTATACTAACTGATTGGTAAATCATCGTTGTTTCATTCTTGTATTATAATTTTATTTCTTACTTTGATCCAGTGTTTGGTACAATTTCCGCTGTACAAATCAACGCAAATTTTGGTTTACTATTTTGAGAGTGTTTTTTTTGATGAACAAGTCGATCTTCGTATATATTTTGTGAACAAAATAATCTTTAAAATAAAAACAAGATTTTTGCTTGTCAGTTATTAAGTGGAAAACCCTAGTCTGAGATATATGTACTTTAGCCATTATAGATATCAAAACCGGTTTTTACCGTAGAAATTCTACACACCCATTGGTGACCCTCTGAGGTCTGAAAATAGAAAACAGAAAATGTGAAATAACACAATACATCTATTAAATATCATAACGAATTATACTATAAAAGTGATGATAAAGAGCAGAGTTTCCTGTTTTATTATGTTTGTTCCTTCTCTGATGTGTTGAGAACGTTTAGCTTCAGTAGTGAACATACTGAACAGAAGTACTGAATATGTAAGGTTTGTTTCTGCGTTGAATCGAGTGATATTCATATAAGTTTCATAATGGTTACGACGTCGGTCAACTTGATTAGTCTATAGGCGAAAGTTTCTAATTGTCAAGGGAATTTTTGACTTGGTTTTTATTTTGTGTAAGATCTAGGCTCTTAGTTACACAGACTGACGTCTGAGTTACAAAAATATGAGTGTTACAGTATTGAAACTATCATCAATAGTTTATATTGTAATTCCTAACTGTTTGTTATGTCTTCCATTTGCGTTGCAATTCTTGTGATGAATGAAATTTTTATGAGACATATTTATATTAACAAGATCATTGTCAATGATTAATTTTTCATTTCTTACTTTACTTCACATTTAATTTAATTTTTTAGTTTATTTTCACGCCAATGATTTCGATTTTATTTTTATTTTCCTCAAATGGTATTTGCTATTTTTCTTTCACAACTGCTTCTATTCTTGCTACTTAAGTGTTTGCTTTCCCTTAAGTTATGAGGAAACAAAACTTGAAAGATGTATACTTGTAGGATGTTATCCAGGTTAAACCATTGTTAATTAACCCATTTAGATATATGTCAGTTGCCAAGAGAACACGGACCCTGTCATGAATCCATACAGCGGTATCATTACAGTCCTAGCCACCAAAGTTGTGTATCTTTCATATATGGTGGATGTGGAGGAAACGCTAACAATTTCGAAACACGTGAGGAATGTGAGACTAGATGTGGAAGAGCGAATCCTAACACTGGTATAGTGTTATGTTTTGAATTATGAATTGTACAAAAAATATTTAAATTAAAGTATCCTCTTCTTATATATTTGTCGTCAATACTAACTGACTGGTAAATCATCGTTCTTTCATTCTTGTATTATCATCTTATTCCTTACTTTGATCCAGTGTTTGGTACAGTTTTCGCTGTGCAAATCAACGTAAATTTTGGTTTACTATTCTGAGAGTGGTGTTTTGATGAACAAGTCGATCTTCGTCTGTAATATGTGAACAAAATAATCTTTAAAATAAAAACATGATTTTAGTTTGACAGTTACTAATTGGAAAACCTTAGTCTGAGATATATGTACTTTAGCCATTATAGATATTAAAACCGGTTTTTACCGTATAAATTCTACACACCCATTGGTGACCCACTGAGGACTGGAAATACAAAAACAGAAAATGTGAAATAACACAATACATCTATTAAATATAATAACGAATTCTACTAATAAAATTGATCATAAAGAGCAGAGTTTCCTGTTTTATTATGTTTGTTCCTTCTCTGATGTGTTGAGAACGTTTAGCTTGAGTAGTGAACAATACTGAACAGAAGAACTGTACGAAGTTAGTGCTGAATATGTAAGGTTTGTTTCTGCGTTGAATCGCGTGATATTCATATAAATTTCATAATGGTTACGACGTCGGTCAACTTGATTAGTCTATAGGCAACAGTTTCTAATTGTCAAGGGAATTTTTGACTCGGTTATCATTATGAGTATGATCTTGGCTTTTAGGTACTTTAGACTGACTCTAAGTTGCAAGAAGAGAGGTGTTACACTATTGAAACTATCGGCAATAGTTTCTATTGTAATTCTTATCTGTTTGTTAAGTCTTTCTTATATATAAGAATTCTTGTGAGAGATGAAATTTTTACGAGACATATATTCTGTCAATAAATTCAATCCCTGGCTCAATTTTGATAAGCTATTTTAATTCACATTGAATTTAATTTTTAGTTTATTTTCACGTCAATGATTTCAATTTTATTTTTATTTTTTACAATTGTATTTTCTATTTTTACTTGACAACTGTTTATATTCTTGTAATTTAAGAGTTTTCTCTCGATTAAGTTATGAGGAAACAAAACTTTAAAGATGTAGGATGTTATCCAGATTATACTATTGTTAATTAAACCATTTAGACATCTGTCTGATGCCAGGAGAACATGGACCTTGTAGTGAGTACTTACAGCGATATCATTACAGTCAACTCCACCAAAGTTGTGTGTCTTTCATATATGGTGGATGTGGAGGAAATGCCAACAATTTCGAAAGTCGTGAAGAATGTGAAGCTAGATGTGTGAGAGGTAATCCTCAGATCTATACTGAACATCGTTTTGTTGGTAAATTATTAGAAATAGGTTAATAATAAAAATGTGTAAAATTAGCATAAGATATGAGGGCTTTAATAATTCGTTTACTTTTAAAGGATCTATTTCTGATATCTTTCTTATTTGTTTTCCAAGTTCTGTCCATTGTGTACTAAAAGATTTTAATATTTTTAATAACAATATAATTATTTTCTCAATAATTTATGCTATAGTATTAAGTACTTTTAATGAGGTACTTCTTAATGTATTGGGCATCCTATCGGAAACACACTTTTTACATTAATTTCTAGTAGTGAACCACATTTTAAATTTTGAATATTTTTTGTTTCTGTATCGTATTTTATATTTCTCAGACTTTCATTTATAATTTATATTTAACTGAACTGTTTCTTTCACAGATTTTCAAACACTTGGTTTTATATTTTGTTGTTCATTTATTTTATACTTCACTGACGTATCTGAAATACATACACTTCCACTCTTGTAAATAAGTTTAATTGATTTTCCTCATTACATATGTAGAATTTGATAGGATATTTTGTTGGTCTAAAACTATGCATTTTTACGACATTAATTTGTAACCTAGGAAAGAAAATGAAAATGGTTTATTAAATAGAATTTTTCAAAATTTATATTTAAAAAGATTAATATTTTACCTATGTTTAATAATCATAATACTATAATTTTAGTTAACTCTAATTAATATTTTGTAAACTCTAAGATAAATTTCAATAATATTGCAAGATACAATGAATTGTCTAAAACATTGGAATACTGTAATTCTGATATGCGTTTAAAAATCTACATTTATGAAGTAGAGGTAAGATCAAATCATCTGAAGAATTTTACATCATCAGAAGAGTTAAGGCTTTAATTAGTATTTGGGATTTTATGGTTTGAGTTTCCTTCATTTGGAATTTAGATTATTCAAATTTTATGCATAGTGTACATGGTAGTTAAAACTAGTTTCTAGAGTCGTTAAATTATTTTGCACTCTCCTGACGGATAAAGCTTTAATAAGCGGCATATTGGGAGGTAAATTCATTTTCTGTCTCCAGTGGCACCGCGGTATTTCTGCCGTCTCGCACATATAGAAATCGAGTTTGGATACTAGTGGTGGGCAGAACAGAGATACCTTATTGTGTACCTTTGTGCACAATACTAACAAAAATATTCATTTCAGTTGTTTAATTTCCTATATGTTATTTTATGAAAAAATTAATTTAACTCTATAGATTATTTTGATTTAAATTTTACCTTTTTAAGAACATTATTCTTTCATTTGTGTTTTACAGCTTTTTTCAATCTTTCTACTTATATATTTGCTGTCATTAATTTAACGATGAAGCATATTTTGTAGGATAAGTTATTTCGAAATTAAGCTGTTGTTACCTAATACATTTAGACATCTGTCAGTTGCCAAGAGAACACGGACCTTGTCGTGAATCCATACAGCGGTATCATTACAGTCCTAGCCATCAAAGTTGTGTATCTTTTATATATGGTGGATGTGGAGGAAACGCCAACAATTTCGAAACTCGAGAGAAATGTGAGACCAGATGTGGAGGAGGGAATCCTAACATTGGTATTGTGTTACGTTTTGAAATATGAATTGTACACAATATTTTTGAATTAAAATATCCTCTTCTTGTGTATTTGTCGTCTATACTAACTGATTGGTAAATCATCGTTGTTTCATTCTTGTATTATAATTTTATTTCTTACTTTGATCCAGTGTTTGGTACAATTTCCGCTGTACAAATCAACGCAAATTTTGGTTTACTATTTTGAGAGTGTTTTTTTTGATGAACAAGTCGATCTTCGTATATATTTTGTGAACAAAATAATCTTTAAAATAAAAACAAGATTTTTGCTTGTCAGTTATTAAGTGGAAAACCCTAGTCTGAGATATATGTACTTTAGCCATTATAGATATCAAAACCGGTTTTTACCGTAGAAATTCTACACACCCATTGGTGACCCTCTGAGGTCTGAAAATAGAAAACAGAAAATGTGAAATAACACAATACATCTATTAAATATCATAACGAATTATACTATAAAAGTGATGATAAAGAGCAGAGTTTCCTGTTTTATTATGTTTGTTCCTTCTCTGATGTGTTGAGAACGTTTAGCTTCAGTAGTGAACATACTGAACAGAAGTACTGAATATGTAAGGTTTGTTTCTGCGTTGAATCGAGTGATATTCATATAAGTTTCATAATGGTTACGACGTCGGTCAACTTGATTAGTCTATAGGCGAAAGTTTCTAATTGTCAAGGGAATTTTTGACTTGGTTTTTATTTTGTGTAAGATCTAGGCTCTTAGTTACACAGACTGACGTCTGAGTTACAAAAATATGAGTGTTACAGTATTGAAACTATCATCAATAGTTTATATTGTAATTCCTAACTGTTTGTTATGTCTTCCATTTGCGTTGAAATTCTTGTGATGAATGAAATTTTTATGAGACATATTTATATTAACAAGATCATTGTCAATGATTAATTTTTCATTTCTTACTTTACTTCACATTTAATTTAATTTTTTAGTTTATTTTCACGCCAATGATTTCGATTTTATTTTTATTTTCCTCAAATGGTATTTGCTATTTTTCTTTCACAACTGCTTCTATTCTTGCTACTTAAGTGTTTGCTTTCCCTTAAGTTATGAGGAAACAAAACTTGAAAGATGTATACTTGTAGGATGTTATCCAGGTTAAACCATTGTTAATTAACCCATTTAGATATATGTCAGTTGCCAAGAGAACACGGACCCTGTCATGAATCCATACAGCGGTATCATTACAGTCCTAGCCACCAAAGTTGTGTATCTTTCATATATGGTGGATGTGGAGGAAACGCTAACAATTTCGAAACACGTGAGGAATGTGAGACTAGATGTGGAAGAGCGAATCCTAACACTGGTATAGTGTTATGTTTTGAATTATGAATTGTACAAAAAATATTTAAATTAAAGTATCCTCTTCTTATATATTTGTCGTCAATACTAACTGACTGGTAAATCATCGTTCTTTCATTCTTGTATTATCATCTTATTCCTTACTTTGATCCAGTGTTTGGTACAGTTTTCGCTGTGCAAATCAACGTAAATTTTGGTTTACTATTCTGAGAGTGGTGTTTTGATGAACAAGTCGATCTTCGTCTGTAATATGTGAACAAAATAATCTTTAAAATAAAAACATGATTTTAGTTTGACAGTTACTAATTGGAAAACCTTAGTCTGAGATATATGTACTTTAGCCATTATAGATATTAAAACCGGTTTTTACCGTATAAATTCTACACACCCATTGGTGACCCACTGAGGACTGGAAATACAAAAACAGAAAATGTGAAATAACACAATACATCTATTAAATATAATAACGAATTCTACTAATAAAATTGATCATAAAGAGCAGAGTTTCCTGTTTTATTATGTTTGTTCCTTCTCTGATGTGTTGAGAACGTTTAGCTTGAGTAGTGAACAATACTGAACAGAAGAACTGTACGAAGTTAGTGCTGAATATGTAAGGTTTGTTTCTGCGTTGAATCGCGTGATATTCATATAAATTTCATAATGGTTACGACGTCGGTCAACTTGATTAGTCTATAGGCAACAGTTTCTAATTGTCAAGGGAATTTTTGACTCGGTTATCATTATGAGTATGATCTTGGCTTTTAGGTACTTTAGACTGACTCTAAGTTGCAAGAAGAGAGGTGTTACACTATTGAAACTATCGGCAATAGTTTCTATTGTAATTCTTATCTGTTTGTTAAGTCTTTCTTATATATAAGAATTCTTGTGAGAGATGAAATTTTTACGAGACATATATTCTGTCAATAAATTCAATCCCTGGCTCAATTTTGATAAGCTATTTTAATTCACATTGAATTTAATTTTTAGTTTATTTTCACGTCAATGATTTCAATTTTATTTTTATTTTTTACAATTGTATTTTCTATTTTTACTTGACAACTGTTTATATTCTTGTAATTTAAGTGTTTTCTCTCGATTAAGTTATGAGGAAACAAAACTTTAAAGATGTAGGATGTTATCCAGATTATACTATTGTTAATTAAACCATTTAGACATCTGTCTGATGCCAGGAGAACATGGACCTTGTAGTGAGTACTTACAGCGATATCATTACAGTCAACTCCACCAAAGTTGTGTGTCTTTCATATATGGTGGATGTGGAGGAAATGCCAACAATTTCGAAAGTCGTGAAGAATGTGAAGCTAGATGTGTGAGAGGTAATCCTCAGATCTATACTGAACATCGTTTTGTTGGTAAATTATTAGAAATAGGTTAATAATAAAAATGTGTAAAATTAGCATAAGATATGAGGGCTTTAATAATTCGTTTACTTTTAAAGGATCTATTTCTGATATCTTTCTTATTTGTTTCCCAAGTTCTGTCCATTGTGTACTAAAAGATTTTAATATTTTTAATAACAATATAATTATTTTCTCAATAATTTATGCTATAGTATTAAGTAATTTTAATGAGGTACTTCTTAATGTATTGGGCATCCTATCGGAAACACACTTTTTACATTAATTTCTAGTAGTGAACCACATTTTAAATTTTGAATATTTTTTGTTTCTGTGTCGTATTTTATATTTCTCAGACTTTCATTTATAATTTATATTTAACTGAACTGTTTCTTTCACAGATTTTCAAACACTTGGTTTTTATATTTTGTTGTTCATTTATTTTATACTTCACTGACGTATCTGAAATACATACACTTCCACTCTTGTAAATAAGTTTAATTGATTTTCCTCATTACATATGTAGAATTTAATAGGATATTTTGTTGGTCTAAAACTATGCATTTTTACGACATTAATTTGTAACCTAGGAAAGAAAATGAAAATTGTTTATTAAATAGAATTTTTCAAAATTTATATTTAAAAAAGATTAATATTTTACCTATGTTTAATAATCATAATACTATAATTTTAGTTAACTCTAATTAATATTTTGTAAACTCTAAGATATATTTCAATAATATTGCAAGATACAATGAATTGTCTAAAACATTGGAATACTGTAATTGTGATATGCGTTTAAAAAATCTACATTTATGAAGTAGAGGTAAGATCAAATCATCTGAAGAATTTTTACATCATCAGAAGAGTTAAGGCTTTAATTAGTATTTGGGATTTTTATGGTTTGAGTTTCCTTCATTTGGAATTTAGATTATTCAAATTTTTATGCATAGTGTACATGGTAGTTAAAACTAGTTTCTAGAGTCGTTAAATTATTTTGCACTCTCCTGACGGATAAAGCTTTAATAAGCGGCATATTGGGAGGTAAATTCATTTTCTGTCTCCAGTGGCACCGCGGTATTTCTGCCGTCTCGCACATATAGAAATCGAGTTTGGATACTAGTGGTGGGCAGAACAGAGATACCTTATTGTGTACCTTTGTGCACAATACTAACAAAAAATATTCATTTCAGTTGTTTAATTTCCTATATGTTATTTTATGAAAAAATTAATTTAACTCTATAGATTATTTTGATTTAAATTTTACCTTTTTAAGAACATTATTCTTTCATTTGTGTTTTACAGCTTTTTTCAATCTTTCTACTTATATATTTGCTGTCATTAATTTAACGATGAAGCATATTTTGTAGGATAAGTTATTTCGAAATTAAGCTGTTGTTACCTAATACATTTAGACATCTGTCAGTTGCCAAGAGAACACGGACCTTGTCGTGAATCCATACAGCGGTATCATTACAGTCCTAGCCATCAAAGTTGTGTATCTTTTATATATGGTGGATGTGGAGGAAACGCCAACAATTTCGAAACTCGAGAGAAATGTGAGACCAGATGTGGAGGAGGGAATCCTAACATTGGTATTGTGTTACGTTTTGAAATATGAATTGTACACAATATTTTTGAATTAAAATATCCTCTTCTTGTGTATTTGTCGTCTATACTAACTGATTGGTAAATCATCGTTGTTTCATTCTTGTATTATAATTTTATTTCTTACTTTGATCCAGTGTTTGGTACAATTTCCGCTGTACAAATCAACGCAAATTTTGGTTTACTATTTTGAGAGTGTTTTTTTGATGAACAAGTCGATCTTCGTATATAATATGTGAACAAAATAATCTTTAAAATAAAAACAAGATTTTTGCTTGTCAGTTATTAAGTGGAAAACCCTAGTCTGAGATATATGTACTTTAGCCATTATAGATATCAAAACCGGTTTTTACCGTAGAAATTCTACACACCCATTGGTGACCCCATGAGGTCTGGAAATACAAAAACAGAAAATGTGAAATAACACAATACATCTATTAAATATAATAACGAATTATACTAATAAAAGTGATGATAAAGAGCAGAGTTTCCTGTTTTTTTATGTTTGTTCCTTCTCTGATGTGTTGAGAACGTTTAGCTTCAGTAGTGAATATACTGAACAGAAGTACTGAATATGTAAGGTTTGTTTCTGCGTTGAATCGAGTGATATTCATATAAGTTTCATAATGGTTACGACGTCGGTCAACTTGATTAGTCTATAGGCGAAAGTTTCTAATTGTCAAGGGAATTTTTGACTTGGTTTTTATTTTGTGTAAGATCTAGGCTCTTAGTTACACAGACTGACGTCTGAGTTACAAAAATATGAGTGTTACAGTATTGAAACTATCATCAATAGTTTATATTGTAATTCCTAACTGTTTGTTATGTCTTCCATTTGCGTTGAAATTCTTGTGATGAATGAAATTTTTATGAGACATATTTATATTAACAAGATCATTGTCAATGATTAATTTTTCATTTCTTACTTTACTTCACATTTAATTTAATTTTTTAGTTTATTTTCACGCCAATGATTTCGATTTTATTTTTATTTTCCTCAAATGGTATTTGCTATTTTTCTTTCACAACTGCTTCTATTCTTGCTACTTAAGTGTTTGCTTTCCCTTAAGTTACGAGGAAACAAAACTTGAAAGATGTATACTTGTAGGATGTTATCCAGGTTAAACCATTGTTAATTAACCCATTTAGATATATGTCAGTTGCCAAGAGAACACGGACCCTGTCATGAATCCATACAGCGGTATCATTACAGTCCTAGCCACCAAAGTTGTGTATCTTTCATATATGGTGGATGTGGAGGAAACGCTAACAATTTCGAAACACGTGAGGAATGTGAGACTAGATGTGGAAGAGCGAATCCTAACACTGGTATAGTGTTATGTTTTGAATTATGAATTGTACAAAAAATATTTAAATTAAAGTATCCTCTTCTTATATATTTGTCGTCAATACTAACTGACTGGTAAATCATCGTTCTTTCATTCTTGTATTATCATCTTATTCCTTACTTTGATCCAGTGTTTGGTACAGTTTTCGCTGTGCAAATCAACGTAAATTTTGGTTTACTATTCTGAGAGTGGTGTTTTGATGAACAAGTCGATCTTCGTCTGTAATATGTGAACAAAATAATCTTTAAAATAAAAACATGATTTTAGTTTGACAGTTACTAATTGGAAAACCTTAGTCTGAGATATATGTACTTTAGCCATTATAGATATTAAAACCGGTTTTTACCGTATAAATTCTACACACTCATTGGTGACCCACTGAGGACTGGAAATACAAAAACAGAAAATGTGAAATAACACAATACATCTATTAAATATAATAACGAATTCTACTAATAAAATTGATCATAAAGAGCAGAGTTTCCTGTTTTATTATGTTTGTTCCTTCTCTGATGTGTTGAGAACGTTTAGCTTGAGTAGTGAACAGTACTGAAAGGAAGAACTGTACGAATTTAGTGCTGAATATATAAGGTTTGTTTCTGCGTTGAATCGCGTGATATTCATACAAATTTCATAATGGTTACGACGTCGGTCAACTTGATTAGTCTATAGGCGAAAGTTTCTAATTGTCAAGGGAATTTTTGACTCGTTTATCATTATGAGTATGATCTTGGCTTTTAGGTACTTTAGACTGACTCTAAGTTGCAAGAAGAGCTCTGTCCATTGTGTACTAAATGATTTTAATATTTTTAATAACAATATAATTATTTTCTCAATAATTTATGCTTTTGTATTAAGTACTTTTAATGAGGTACTTCTTAATGTATTGGGCATCCTATCGGAAACACACTTTTTACATTAATTTCTAGTAGTCAACCACATTTTAAAATTTCAATATTTTTTGTTTCTGTGTCGTATTTTATATTTCTCAGACTTTCATTTTTAATTTATATTTAACTGAACTGTTTCTTTCACAGATTTTCAAACACTTGGTTTTTATATTTTGTTGTTCATTTATTTTATACTTCACTGACGTATCTGAAATACATACACTTTACACTCTTGTAAATAAGTTTAATTGATTTTCCTCATTACATATGTAGAATTTGATAGGATATTTTGTTGGTCTAAAACTATGCATTTTTACGACATTAATTTGTAACCTAGGAAAGAAAATGAAAATTGTTTATTAAATAGAATTTTTCAAAATTTACATTTAAAAAGCTTAATATTTTACCTATGTTTAATAAACATAATACTATAATTTTAGTTAACTCTAAATAATATTTTGTAAACTCTAAGATATATTTCAATAATATTGCAAGATACAATGAATTGTCTAAAACATTGGAATACTGTAATTGAGATATGCGTTTAAAAAATCTACATTTATGAAGTAGAGGTAAGATCAAATCATCTGAAGAATTTTTACATCATCAGAAGAGTTAAGGCTTTAATTAGTATCTGGGATTTTTATTGTTTGAGTTTCCTTCATTTGGAATTTAGATTATTCAAATTTTTATGCATATTGTACATGGTAGTTAAAACTAGTTTCTAGAGTCGTTACCTTATTTTGAGCTCTCCTGACGGATAAAGCTTTAATAAGCGGCATATTGGGAGGTAAATTCATTTTCTGTCTCCAGTGATCAGATGTGGAGGAAGGAATCCTAACATTGGTATGGTGTTATGTTTTGAAATATGAATTGTACACAGTACTTTTGAATTAAAGTATCCTCTTCTTATGACTTTGTCGTCAATGCTAACTGATTGTGGCCTGGTATGGCCAAGCGCGTAAGGCGTGTGACTCGTAATCCGAGGGTTGCGGGTTCGTGCCCGTGTCGCGTTAAACATGCTCGCCCTCTCAGGTGTGGAGGCGTTATAATGTGTCGGTCAATTCCACTATTCGTTGGTAAAAGAGTAGCCCAAGAGTTGACCGTGGGTGGTGATGACTAGGTGCCTTCCCTCTAGTCTTACACTGCTAAATTAGGGACGGCTAGCACAGATAGCCCTCGAGTAGCTTTGTGCGAAATTCCAAAACAAACAAACAAAAACTAACTGCTTGGTAAATCATCCTTGTTTTATTCTTATATTATTTTTTATTTCTTACTTTGATCCAGTGTTTGGTACAGTTTTCGCTGTGCAAATCAACGCAAAATTTGGTTTACTATTCTGAGAGTGGTGTTTTGATGAACAAGTCGATCTTCGTCTGTAATATGTGAACAAAATAATCTCTAAACTAAAAACATGATTTTAGTTTGGCAGATTTTAAGTGGAAAACCCTAGTCTGAGATATATGTACTTTAGCCATTATAGATATCAAAACCGGTTTTTACCGTAGAAATTTTACACACCCATTGGTGACCCACTGAGGTCTGGAAATACAAAAACATAAAATGTGAAATAACAAAATACATCTATTAAATACAATTAGGAATTCTACTAATAAAAGTGATGATAAAGAGCAGAGTTTCCTGTTTTATTATGTTTGTTCCTTCTCTGATGTGTTGTGAACGTTTAGCTGAACAGAAGTACTGAATATGTAAAGAATGTTTCTTCGTTGAATCGCGTGATATTCATATAAGTTTCATACGACGTCGGTCAACTTGATTAGTCTATAGGCGAAAGTTTCTAATTGTCAAGGGAATTTTTGACTCGGTTATCATTATGAGTATGATCTTGGCTTTTAGGTACTTTAGACTGACTCTAAGTTGCAAGAAGAGAGGTGTTACACTATTGAAACTATCGGCAATAGTTTCTATTGTAATTCTTATCTGTTTGTTAAGTTTTCCTTATATATAAGAATTCTTGTGATGGATGAAATTTTTACGAGACATATTTATGTAAATAAATTCAGTCCATGGCTCAATTTTCATAAGTTATTTTAATTCACATTGAATTGAATGTTTCAGTTTATTTTTACGTCAGTGATTTCAATTTTATTTTTATTTTTTACAATTGTATTTTCTATTTTTACTTGACAACTGTTTATATTCTTGTAATTTAAGTGTTTTCTCTCGATTAAGTTATGAGGAAACAAAACTTTAAAGATGTAGGATGTTATCCAGATTATACTTTTGTTAATTAAACCATTTAGACATCTGTCTGATGCCAGGAGAACATGGACCTTGTAGTGAGTACTTACAGCGGTATCATTACAGTCAAATCCACCAAAGTTGTGTGTCTTTCATATATGGTGGATGTGGAGGAAACGCCAACAATTTTGAAACTCGTGAGGAATGTGAGACTAGATGTGGAGAAGGGAATCCTAACATTGGTATAGTTTTATATTAATATTTGAAGGTTGTGTAATATTTATTGGCCTAGGTAATGTTCTCTGTAGTTGGATATAGACTTGCACATTAATTTTCTTATTTTTTAACCAAATGTTACCCTTGGTGGTTTCCCCAATAAGTCATAGGCCTGTAAAAGACAATATTGGGTTTAGACACCCGTGGTGGACAGAGCACGAACAACTCATTATGTGTTTTAGATATCCGTGGTGGAAAGAGCACGTTCAACTCAATATGTAAGTGTTTAAGATACCCGTGGTGGTCAGAGCACGAACAACTCAATATGTAAATGTCTTAGATACCCGTGGTGGTCAGAGCAGGAACAACTCAACATGTAAATGTTTTAGATACCCGTGGTGGACAGAGCACGAATAACTCAATATGTAAGTGTTTAAAATATCTATGGTGGACGGTGTAGGAACAACTCGTTATGTAATTTAGTACTTAAAAATAAATAAATAAATTCGGAAAAGTTGATTTTTTTTGTACTGTTCCCGTATGAAATGCTTGGTATAAATGTAGGTTAAAATCATTGGACTGTGTGAAAAAAATTAAACGTTTTGACTAAATTACGTTAAAAACGATGTTTATTAAACTTTCGATTTTTCTGTAAGGTTAAATAGTTCGAGAATTTGAGTAATTTAGTTATTTAATCAATGCAGACAGTGACATCTTTATATGCAAAAACGGCTCGTTTGGGTTGAGAAAATATTTTACATAGAAGAGCGAACAACGTTTCGACCTTCTTCGGTCATCGTCAGGTTCACAAAGAAAGAGGTAACTGACCGGAAGCTGACCACATGTTTGAAAAAGGTTGTGTAACTGTGTGTCGAAATGTAGAGGGCGGTATTAGATGTTTGAATATATAATTTTATTTATTTTATTATATTAATTATATAATTATATTATATTATATTTGTTGGATTTGTGTGTATTGGTTTAAATTTGTTCGTGTCTGAAAAGATGTTATTCATTTTTTGGATGTATTCATTCATGTTCATTATAGTCATAATGAACATCAAAGACACACGAGACGCAACTGAACAAATTACTACTACAAATGAAAAAAGCCAACACAATTTCACAAACACTTTATTCCTACCTACGTAAAACCGACTCACGCACACCGCAAATATACGGCATCCCCAAACCTCATAAATCAGATTGTCCATTACGACCAATAATGTCCACATATGAATCGTTTAATTACAATCTTGGTAAATACATAGCATGGGCATTCTCTAAATATGTAACATCAGCCAGCTCATTCATCAAAGACTCTTTTAATTTCAAGTCTAATCTAAATCAACTTAATCATAAAGCCTTAATGGCCAGTTTCGATGTTATATCCCTCTTTACAGAAGTTCCAACCACTGAAGCCTGCAAGATAGCCTTAGAACTCTATATCCGAGACCCTAACCCAACTATAGAAATTCCCAGTAACCAGTTAGCAACCCTCATAGAATTCACCACGATAAAGACCAACTTCATGTTCAACAACCAAAACTATATACAAACAAATGGCCTAAGCATGGGCAACCCAGTATCACCAGTTCTAGCCAATATTTTTATGACACAAGTTGAAACACAAGCAATTAACACAGCATTACATCCACCACTATACTGGTACAGATATGTAGATGACACGGTTGCGGGATTCAAATCTACAGAACACATACTTAATTTTTTCAATCACATTAACTCTATACATCCCAACATTAACTTCACATGTGAACAGGAAGAAAGCAATCAAATATCATTTCTTAACCTCAAAATTACAAGAACTGACACACAATTCAAAACAGAAATCCACCGAAAAATCACCCATACTGGACTATACATTCCTTGGGACTCAGCACATGAAACAAAACAAAACTCAACATACTAAGAAACCAAATAAACACAGCCATAAAACTATGCTCACCAGATAAAATTAACGATGAATTAGACAAAATAAAACAATACTTCATCAACATCAATAAGTTTCCTCCACAAACCGTAGAAAACATTATACGCACACACCTAGACAAAAAAGCAAAATCAACCACCAACTAAAGTAAATACAGCTCACGAATCAAAACCACGAAACCATATACTGCTGTATACCATATATTCCTGACATCAGCAAACAAATAACCAACATTTGGCAAAAATTAGTAACAAAATATGACATTCCAGTTAATACCAAATTTATTCAAAAACCAGGCACAAAACTGAGGTCTATACTATGTAAAAACTACACTGACAAACACAACACCAACATTATTTATAAAATACAATGTGATAACTGCCACGACTTCTATATTGAGAAACAAGTAGAAAATGGAAACCAGATTCAAAGAACATAAAAAGTCACCTTCACACGTTTTCGAACACTGCAAGTCAAGTAAACACAACATAACCATAGAAAACACTCAAATACTAAATAAAGAAACAAACATAAACAAACGCAAAATTAAAGAAGCCTTACTTATACAACAACTTAAACCCAAAATAAACCAATATAAAGGAACGCCTTTATACCTATATTAATATAATAAAATAAATAAAATTATATATTCAAACATCTAATACCGCCCTCTACATTTCGACACACAGTTACACAACCTTTTTCAAACATGTGGTCAGCTTCCGGTCAGTTACCTCTTTCTTTGTGAACCTGACGATGACCGAAGAAGGTCGAAACGTTGTTCGCTCTTCTATGTAAAATATTTTCTCAACCCAAACGAGCCGTTTTTGCATATAAATTTCTCAACAAGTGGGTTTCTCGACATCACAGACAGTGACATCTGTCGGTTGCCAAGAGAATTTTTTTATTATTCTACCGAAGATCCTTACACTGGTAAACTTTAAAAATATATATAATATAAAATTAAGTAACAAAGAGAACGAGCACAACAATAAAGTTTCATCGAACCAGATAAATTCATTTTTGGCGGAAAAAAATTACAATAGCCTTAAAACCTAATTTACTATGGAGTGAAGTGATTAAAACACTTGAGAATCAACGTAAATATCGTTATGTTTTTTTAGAGATTCATTCAAGATACCAAAACTTAATTATCGATTTTTGTTTTGTTTTTGCTTCAAATATAGGTTTTGTTTTCATTTGTAGGTATTGGTAGGATATTTTTGAGATATTACAAGGAATAGTTTTATGTGATAAAGGTAAATTTCAGTGTTCAGTTTTAATGAAATTATAAACTGTGAACCAATTGCGGAAGGGAATATTTGTATAATGTGTTTTTATTGTATTTGAAAAGCAATATGCCATACTGTGAAATTACTTGTGTGATTTTTAATATTGTAGGATTTTTTGGTGATAAAAACATCATTCCATATCCAACTAATATATATATATATATATATTAATAATTTATTTAGTATTACAAAATAACGTTTCAGTTTGTTTTTTGTTCGGTTTTTTATTATTAAATTTTCCGATTTTTATAAAGTTAAGACAGATAATAAAATTTATAGTACACGAATTCTTTTGTTGTTTTGGTAAGTATGTTACCAAATTAAAAATATTGTAAAACTTAACAAATTTAATGAATTGTGTATATAATTAATGAACTAATTCGGAGCCGAGTGTACTTAAGTGGTTGTAGTGTCCGATTATGGGACTGAACTTTACACTTTGTGGTCATGGGTTTGCTATAAGAGTGACAGTAAAATCCCTCTGTTCGGTACGCATAAGCAACCTGTAACTTGATGGCGGGTGGCATTCACTAACTGTCGTCTCTAGTGCTACATTTCATAATGAGGGACGATTAACGCAGATAACCATTGTGTAGCTTTGCGCGATACTAAACAAATTAAAACTTGACATTTTCACAGTTTTTGGATATTCACTCTTTCTGAATATATTCGAATGCGATTAGTGAATGGCACTAAGTATATAGAACTGCCATTAAATTTTTTTCTAAGAACAACTTTACAGATACGAATCTTTGATATAAATATATCTTTTAATTTAGTATAAATATATTTACTCATTTGCAAACGTAAATTAATGTGTCCCAAATGTAGTTTTAAACCATCTGAACTTCAAATCATGTAGAATTGTAATGTATACGCGGAAATGAATTTAGATTAAAGTTAAGTGTTGAGAGATAAATTTAATGAATAGAATAATCGAATTTGGATAAATAAATGAACTATTGTTTATTTTTTAATTTCGCGCAAAGCTACACGGGAACTCTCTGCGCTAGCCCTCCCTAATTTAGGAGTGTAAGACTAGAGGGAAGTCATCACCACCCACCGCCAACTCTTGAGCTATTCTTTTACCAACAAATAGTGGGATTGACCGTTACATTATAATGCCCCCACAGCAGAAAGGTCAAGCATGTTTGGTGCGACGGGGATTCGAAGCCGCGACCCTCAGCATACGAGTCGAACGCCTTAACCCACCTGGCCAGTGAACCACTGACAAATTTTTTCGGATTATTATTATCGATGTTCTGCTAGCTGATGAAGCAGGTTGAAATCGTAAACAAATGCACTAACCAACTGCGAAATTTAGTCCGGCATGGCCAGGTAAGTTAAGGCGTTCGACTTGTAATCTAAGGGTCGCGGGTTCGAATCCCGGTCGCACCCAACCTGCTCGCTCTTTCAGTCGTGGGGGCGTTATAAAGTGACGGTAAATTCCACTATTTGTTGGTAAAACAGTAGCTCAAGAGTTGGCGGTGGGTGATGATGACTACTTGCCTTCCATCTAGTCTTACACTGCTAAATTAGGGACAAGTAGCGCAGATAGCACTCGTGTAGCTTTTCGCGAAATTTAAAACAAACAAACAAAACTGTGAAATATAGTGCATTTCTTTAAATAAAACTTCGTATAAAATGTGTGTTTGTAATTAAAAACAAAGCTACACAACGTAACCCGGTTTTCAGCGTTATAATTCCGCAAACATACCATTCTGCTACTGAGAGGGAGGCTGTTACAACATGTAAACACTGCTTTACGCTTAAATTAATTATTATTATTTTTGGCCGTATATTTCGTATATAGGATATTATATTGAAAACCGGTCTGTAACTTGAAATTGTACACGCGTATGTTGTTAGCTATTGGTTAAAGTTATGTTCATTTCATTTTTTTTGTATTTAACAATTTAGTTCTGTTGCTGTGCGTTACATAATTTTTAATTTGTCATAGCAAACACGCTTGATGAAACGTAAAATACGTTCATTAGAAATTAGTTAAAGGTAAAGGTAACATTGGTGTCTTCTGACTTCATCTAGGCCTAACATCGTATTAACGGACTTGTTGAGCACGATATTTGATTTTCATATTAGGTGTTATATATATATTCAGCCATATTAAACGACAATCTTTATATTAGAGTAGGTTATTTTTCAACGGATAGTTTTCTTTTTGATATGGCCTAATTTTTTATATTAGGCTTAACATTTGTATCAACATTCACGATGAACAAGAGTTTTTTTTTTAATTTCGGGTTAGGCCTAATATAGATATTCAATAACGCTGTGCAGAACTATTGAGCTCAGCTCAGTTCCATTCTTAACAGTAAGTTTTGTCGTTGGTAGCGTCTAACTGTTGTTTTATTATACAGCTCTTCGTAATAAAGTATGTAGCCAACGTAAGGAAAAAGGGCCTTGTGCAGGAAACCTTCAGCGATACTTCTACAGTCCAACTTACCAAAGGTGTCTTAAATTCACTTACAGTGGCTGCGGAGGTAACAATAACAACTTCAAGACTCTTTCAGAGTGCGAGAGATTTTGTGGAGAAAGCGAACTCCGAATCGTCAATTCAGGTATTGAATTTTACATCACAAAGGTGTGGAAGTTAAATGTTTACATTTATCTGTATTTCATTTGAATAGTTTGGGATGAGCTCATTGGGTAAATGGCTTAATTAACTAATTACATCTAACACAAGAACCAAGCCAGATAATAACAACCAGTGCATGTTTCAGCAGTTTGCAGATTTCTGATGATACCGTATCCACTAGAAGTGGCACTGAATCTTACTTTCTGTTTGAAAGCAAAGTCACATTTCCGATAACCTCAGGAAATCTAACCACGGACTTTAAGATTACCGCTTATCAACAAGGGGACAAATGACTATGAACACTAGTTTCATTTTCCAATGGTTATAGCATGTATCAGTTGTTTTCTTAATACGGCGTTCATTAATATTAATAATCACTTAGAGTGATTTTGTAACAGTTACAAATTTGTATTTTACTTCTGTGATACTCGAGCTATCTCTAGTGGTTGGTACTATGGACTTGTAACACACACACGTCGACGGCTTAGCGACAGGTTCGAGGACTTATAACAGTAAAATTCAGATTTAATCAGCCGTGGTGCACAGCCAGTGGTATTGGTAAAAAATAAACAGTGAAATCATAAGAAGCATTTCTCTTTTCGCTGTGATATGGATTCGATTCTCGGGCTCGTGACGGAAGTTCTTAATTTATCTACTCGACTGCCTTTTCTCACCTTACCATTTCAGTCAATTAACAGTTTTAATATTTTTAGGAAGGTCAAAGTTTTTCTGACTTTAACTAGGTATTATGTTGTTACACATTTATAACCTGAAGAAATGGACTATTTGAATGTTTTTAAGAAGAGTTAACCATATTTTGATGGTTTCTTGGTTATGTTTGAATTTCACGCAAAGCTATACGAGGGCTATCTACACTAGCCGTCCCTAATTTAGCAGTGTAAAATTAGAGGGAAGACAGCTAGTCATCACCACCTACCGCCAACAGTTGGGCTACTCTTTTACCAACGAATAGTGGGATTGACCGTCGCATTATAACGCCCCCAAGGCTGAAAGGTCGAACATATTTGATGTAATGGGGATTCGAACACGCGATCCTCAGATTAGGAGTCGAGTGCCTTAACCATGTGGCCATGTCGGGACTTAATGATTTTTTCGTAAAGAGAAAGATTTAGAAGTTAATATCTTCACACAGGCACTCCACAAGAAGATTTGACCAAGGTTGTTGATAACAATATATAAAGGAAACAAAAAATCTATTCATTCCTTGAAAGGTTGGTTACATATAAACGTCACTCATATACCATAAAATACTACGACTATAAACAGACATCACAGAATCATCAGTTTCCATAACAAGATTTGTAATGACAAAGAAAAGGCGAGACAAGCAAATCACATCACACCTGTTTAAGAACAGATACTCCAAACTTTAACATTAGATACTTTAACAACAGATACTCCAAACTTTAACATCAGGTACTTTAACAACAGATACTCCAAATTTTAACATTAGATACTTTAACAACAGATACTCCAAACTTTAACATCAGATACTTTAAGAACAGATACTCCAAACTTTAACATTAGATACTTTAAGAACAGATACTCCAAACGGCAAAGAAAAAATAAATTACAGTAATTTTCATTTTTGTTAGAAGTCTCTGAAAAAATACAGAGGATATGTAAGTAAGATAACATGAAAACAGTATTTAGAGATCACACTGCTATACGATCATAGTCTATCGCATATCAGCTGAAGATCCGATGGAGAGAGAGAAAAAATTACGACACCCTCTGTTGGTATGAATTTGAATGAATGTAAAAGAAAAAAGTTCAATAAAAATTATAATTCAAGAGTATATAACAGCCATACAAGGCTTGATTGTGCCGATATATTTTCAGTGGTCCATCATAGTGGATAAATTGAAATAATACGAAAATAATAAGGTACACGCACGAGAAGTGTGAAAATAGGAAGCTAACAACATCCAATCAACTGATAACCCAACAGGTTTATCCAGTATAGAAGTCAGAATAAAACATGGATATCCCCTATTTTTTGAAATCTCAAGTGGAAAAGACCACACTTGGATGGATAACATATTACAATGTTGTCAAATGAAGACCCAGATTCGAATCGTGACCTTACAACATCGAAAAAACTTTCTAATAAATTCTGTAAAAGCGGTAGAAGGTTATTAGCCAATAAATAGAATAAAACTAGTTGGTAATTGATAAATAAAAATTTAGTAACTAATTAGTAATGAGACCTAGGTAATGGTGTAGACTAGTAACCATGACAGTCACTAAGGTACGATCATTGTATGTCATCGTGATAAAAATCACTTAATAGTGTATATCCATTTCTGCCCCTTCCAGGGACACAGCGGTAAGTCTGTGGACTCACAACGCTAGAATCCGGATTTCGATAGCTGTGGTGGGCAGGACACAGATAGCCCATTGTGTTTAATTCAAAACAACAACAACATTCCTTCCTGAAATTGTTTAAATCGATATTTGTAAGAACTGTTTACACTGACGTTTTAATTAAAAATACAAAGAATTATAAATTTTATTTGATTTGTTTAGTTTATAGGTAACCTGGTTCTGAGATAAGAAAGGAAATTGTTCCAGATTTCCGTTGGATGGATGCTCGATCATAGATGAAGTCATGATAAACTGTCTAAAAATTAGTCCTAAGTATTATTAATAACGTTTCATGTGAAAGAGGAGCTTTATTAGAATATTTTTTATATTTTCTTTAACAATTTGTAATCGTTTATGTGAATAAAAGTCAGTATATTTGCACTTACAAAAAAAACTTCTGTTACTAAAATAGTGTTAAAACACCAGTCATATTTTGGATGTATTAAAGTAACGAGTTTGTTAACAAAAGTGACATCTGTAAAGCTGCAATTTTAAAGTACTGCCCTTCAAATAACATTCTCTTGATAAATATAATGTATAGTTTTAATATCGTTCGACAGATGGCAGAAAAGTAATGGCTTTGGTTTGTTTTTTTGAAATTCGCGCAAAGGTACTCGAGGGCTATCTGCGCTAGCCGTTCCTAATTTTGCAGTGTAAGACTATAGGGAAGGCAGCTATTCATCACCACCCACCGCCAATTGTTGGGCTACTCTTTTTACCAACGACTAGTGGGATTGATCGGAAAATTATAACGCCTCCACGGATGAAAGGGCGAGTACGTTTGATGAGATGGGAATTCGAACTCTCGACCCGCAGCTTACGAGTCGAACGCCTTAACCCATCTGGCCATGCCGGTTTTGGTCTGTGATTGATGTCTGAAATCTAATCTAATCACCTAATTTAGATACATCTGTAATTATAACGTGATATACATGAATGTGTGTTGCTAATAAGAAAGAATTGCCAGCATATTCCAGTGATGTTAGGTCGTGTGTGACATACTAGCCAACATTGTTATCACTAGGTCTAAGGTTAAAACCACGATTTTCTACAGAATACACTACTTTACTATAAGGACACTTGTAACTTACAGTATATCCCACTATTAAGTCATATTTAGCTCATTAACTGCTGCTACTGATTGAATGTCGTGCTTCTGACCAATAGTTTTAAATTATTGAACTTCTAGGAATCGTTTGCTTGGTCACGTGTCTCAAGAAGTGCCAATTAGATTAAAATTCAGAAAAACACGACATTTAGTATTTCATAGTTGCTTACGTTCATTATAGAAATTAATGTTTGGTTTTTTTCGTGGGTGCATTACGTAACTGTTACTAACTTTAAAAATTTCTTTCTAATAAGAAAATTATTCCTAAATGCTTTTCAAACCAGGGGGGGATGGAAAGAAAATATTTCAAATTATTTAAGTATTCATATGTTTACTTTCGATTTCTCTTATTTTAAAACAGTTTGTTCTTTATTACATTCATTTACAAGAAACCTAAAATCTAAGCTAATCCAAGTTTGTGTATGTTTGTTCGCACCTTTCAGTCATCTGTTCCTAATAAGTTCAGGTTCGAATCCCCATCACACCGCACATGCTCACTCTTTCAGCCCAGCCGTGGGGCATTATAATGTGACAGATAATACCACTATTTGTTGGTAAAAGAGTAGTCCAAGAATTGGTAGTGGGTGAGGATGACTAGCTTCCTTCCATCTGCTACATTAGGGACAGCTAGCGCAGATATACCTCGTGTAGCTTTGCGCGAAATAAAACAAAACAACAAAACAGGACGCCACGAGGAAGATCATAAATATGGTTGAGGTTGAACCTCTATCTAATTTTAAATTTCATGCTGGTAGAATTTGAAAACATTGTCTTTCTTCTCAGTATTGGTATCTTTATGTATTTGTACTGCACTTTTAATGTTTACTGTGTTAAGAAAAAAGAACACCGCCATCTCTTGGGCTACTATTTTATCAACGAATAGCTTGCTTTTGGTTTGTCTTAAAATTTCGCGCAAACCTACACGAAGGCTATCTGCGCTAGCCGTCCATAATTTAGCAGTGTAAGACTATAGGGAAGGCAGCTAGTCATCACCAACTCTTGGGTTACTCTTTTACCAACGAATAGTGAGATTGACCGTCACTTTTTAACACCCCAACGGCTGAAAGGGGAGCGTGTTTTGTATGATGGGAATTCGAACCCCCAACCCTTGGATTACGCGTGGAGTGCTTTAACCACCTGGCTACGGCGGGCCGACTTTTTATACATATAACAGCATTTGTGTACGTTACTCTAGACACAAACCTTGATAACCTCTTTGTTAACCTGAAGATGACCTAAGAAGGTCGAAACGTTGCTCTTTGCTTTAATAGTAAAAGTGTTAATACTCATACCAGCCGTTCTGAGATATATTTTTATTTCCTCATCAAGAATTGCTCTTAACATAAATCTTGAAGTTTGTGGTCAACAACAACAACATTTTCTAAACGATTTCCAGTTGGTTTTACATAATGAAAGAAAAAATTATAATGACATAGTAATTTTATAACTAAAACTATTTGTGTGTTTGACTGTATTTGAAAATGTAACGGACTCCATCTTGTTAGAAATGTCTGCATCCACATGTGATTCCATCAGGGATTATCCCATTTCTGGAGAACGGTCTTTTACCAAGCAGTTAGAAAAATAATTTTGAACTATGAGAGTGTGTTTACTTAGACAAGGTCTTATCCGATCTGTTGAACGTGGATAATGAAGCCATTTCTGTTTACTTGTCCTCCTTGTACTCATTGACTAGTTTACTGGTTCGGTGAATCGTCAAATTTTGAGATGTGGCACCAGTAGCGGGGGTAGTTCCATTGTTGTGACCGCCTAACCGTCTGCCTTGTTTTGTTTAAAAATAAATGCACACGAGATATTTTAAATTTCACACATGAAGCGCCATCTTTGTTTAAGAACAAACACTAGGACTTGATTAAGCGAAGTCCGCCGTTTGGACAACAGTGAGTTTAGGGACTTATAATGCTAAAATCCGATCTCCCCTGGTGGTCATTTTAAATAGCCCAATGTGGCTTTGCTCTGGAAGCAAACAAACACTAAAGAAAAGTGAAACCAAAATTAGTTTATTTTTACTGAATTTTTATCTATTGAGAAAGCTTAATTTCAGACCACTTCAAAGTTATAAACTTAGGATTTTAAAAGAAATTCAACGAATACAGTCACTAATCATACGAAAATGAGATAAACAATAACTTGTTTCTCGGTCCTTTTAGAATTTTCAATAGTTAATCAAAAGTTAAGAAAAATGTGTTAATGACACACTGGGGCTTCTTAAACCAAAATACTCAAATACAACTTGGTAAAATACATCAAAATACTGAAATGTTATTTAGTGAAATACATTAAAATATCCAAAGTAACTTTCAAATCCATCAAAACACTGAAGTGCAACTTCTCAAAGTGCATTAAAATACGCAAACGTTTGTATTTAGTTGGCATGTTCAAAACAGTATGTGAAAGTTGTTTTAACACTTACGAGTTAATTGGCGTGAATAACAGTGTTATAATCTTCTTTAGTTATTACATAAAACGTTCTTAAAAGAGAGATTAAAATATTATTAATATTAGATAATTTTATGCGTTAAGGATTGTAATTTTGTTTCGTATTGAGTAAAAACCATTAAAGCCTGATGTTAGCCATTCAATTTTGAACGTCAGAAGGTGATGATTGAAAGTTTTTTCATGACTTGTTCATGAAAAAAAAAATAACCTCGAAAAGAGCTGAAGGAAAAATTTATGACATGAAGTTTAAATTTTTCTTTGCGGATAACCCAAGTAATATGTTTGTTTATAATCTGTTTATCTTTCAAAAGGTGTTAGAAAACAAAACCGAAGAAGTTAGTATTAATTTCTTTATTTATGTAATATAGACGATACTTAATAAAGGCTTAACTACTGTTAGGCCTAAAGCAAGTGAACATACAGATTTCTGTGTGCGGTCAGAATTCTTCTTTGTTATTATAGAAATCCTGTATTGAAAGAAGTGTCGTTGTAATAATGATATGAATTTGGCAGCTGATATTAAAAATAAATCGTTCACAGTTTTTAGTTTTATTTTTGGAAGAAGGAACAAATTTAGGCTTAAGTAATTAAGCTATCAAGCTTCTACGTATCAGTTAGTTCATAAAAATAAAATATTACTTAATAGGTTTTGTTCGTTTGTTGAATTTCACCATTAAATACACAATAATTTAGGTGTAGATTAGAGAAAAGGCAGCTAATTAACATAACTCACCGCCAACACGTCTTTAAAATTAAGAACGGTACTGGTAGTAATGATACAAAAATTATTATTTATTTACACGTAACACTTTTTAAAAAACAGGGGACTAATGTCCAATAAATTATGTATGTATATTATTAATATTTCTTCATTAATTACTTACATGTAATTACTTACATAAGTGTATTATAATATGTGAACAAACTGAACTGATTCGATCACTTTGTGAAATAAATAAAGCAGGCGTCAACAATACACGGAACATAAAATAACCACTTAACATCAAAGTTGTTTATATGAGTCTTCTATATCAATTTTTGCTGTTTTTCTTTTTTTTTTGTACTTTATTTATTCTAAAGAATCATAAAATACCTCAAGAAATTTGACTATTTACCATAACTTTGTCAAATAATAATTTTCTGTCACTTTATTTATTCATCTTGTTGTTTTAATCGTGTACCTGTCTCTCTTTGAATTTTTAAACAGTTTTGTTAAGCCTTGAGAGAGTCAATACAGAAAGGTATCTGTCCCAACTTATTGTGTGTATCTAAATATTTCCCAAAGTATTCCAAGTAAAACAAACAAACTACAATAAATAGAAGAAGTGCTTCATCAACTAGTTATAAAAGAAAAAGAAAAACCAACGTCTGGCATAACACGATTATCTCACCACGTGATTAAACCTGGTACCCGGACGTTTATTGGTTAACAAAGCGTGAAGCAATGTTAAGAAACATTACGAAGAGGACATTTCACTGACCACAGGCCTACCTTCGAGATGGTTCTGATAGTATACTACCAGGTTTATTTCTTGTTCTTCTTTTATAACGAAAATTCGGAGGCAGGAATCTGTAGCTTTCGATATGTTAAAATGCAGGGGGAGAATTGAAATCAGAACTTAAATGGCTGAAGGATTTAGTGAAACGACTTGAACCAAATGACTGACTGTAACGTAATGTAAGGCACAACATACGCTCTTGTGCAAATTAATTGAAACAAGACGGAAAATTACGATTTTTTTTCAATTTTTTGCGTTTTATTTCTGAGAATCCAAAAATTACTCACAAATTAGTACATGATATGACTGCCTTTATTTTTCAGAAGATCATTAATCCCCTTTGGCATCGAGTCCACGAGTTGACTGCAATCTTTACTAATTTTTTGATCGCGGTACCACACATCAATTATGGCCTCAATTAGTTTATCTTTCGTAGTACAGTCTTTTCCCCGCAGTCTTTCTTTACAAATCGCCCAAAGATTTTCAATAGGATTTAAGTCCAGAGAGTTTCCAGGCCAATTCAGCACCTTTATTCGCGTTGTAGTCATAAAATTCTTCACAAGTTTCGATGTGTATATATATACACACACACGCATGGAAGTGGTAATAAATAATCGTAGTTAGACCACCAAAACTATTCTGTAACTATTAATAACAAGCAAAATTATGTTGTGAAGACTAATCAATTAAATGGCTCTGTGGTAATCCACAAATAAAACTAGTAACAGTAATAACAGGAGGAATGACAGGAAATGTTTTGCAGAATTAAAACTAAATTTCCGACCAGGTTGATTTCAAGAAAGAGAGTGATTTGTTTGTTTTGTTTTTGAATTTCGCGCAAAGCTACACCAGGGCTATTTGCGATAGCCGTCTCTAATTTAATAGTACGAGACTGGAGGGAAGACTGATAGTAATCACCACCCACCTCCAACGCTTGTCCTACTCTTTTACCAACGAACAGTGGGATTGTCTGTTACATTATAAATACTGAAATGGCGAGCATGTTATTGAGACAGGGATTCGAACCTGCGACCCTCAGATTACGAGTCGAGCGGACCCTACAGAGAGCTACCAAACACCTTGATAATAAGTGTGTTTACACAGAGAAGTCTAATAATAAATACTGTAAGTAGGGTCAATTCTCGCTATCATCAACAAGTAATCTAGTAAGTTAGAAACAAGATTTCCAAGTCTTCTAAATAAACCTCTGAGAAGTTGATATAAATAGGAAAAATGCATAATATTAACAGTGCTAATATATACTGTTCAGTAACACTAAAAAAAAATAACCTATGATAATTAGCAAGTTAGTTACATTACAGGCCTGTCTTTCTATTCTCTAAATATATGCGGGGCTCGGCATAGTCAGGTGGATGAGGCACTCGACTCGTATCTCAGGGTCACGGGTTCGAATCCCCGTCACACCAAACATGCTCGCCCTTTCAGCCGTGGAGGTGTTATAATGTGTTGGTCAATCCCATTATTTTTTGGTATAAGAGTAGCCCAAGAGTTTGCAGTGAGTGGTGATGACTAGTTCCCTTCCCTCTAGTCTTACACTGCAATATTAGAGATGACTAATGCAGATAGCTCTCGTGTAACTTTGCACGAAATTCAAAACAAACAAAAGTATGTGAGCGTGAATTTGTACAACGAACACAATATGTTCAACTGTTTAACTAAGAACTTTTAAATTTTACATACAGCAACCAAAATACTAAAAAAAAGGTGGTTCAGGAGATAGTCCTAAGATATTAGTTTTAGAGTAAAATAATATGTAGCCTGAAATGTAAAGTTCACCAATATGTAGCCTGAAATGTAGAGTTCAACAATATGTAACCCGAAATGTAGAGTTCAATAATATGTAACCTGAAATGTAGAGTTCAATAATATGTAGCCTGAAATTTAGAGTTCAACAATATGTAACCCGAAATGTAGAGTTCAATAATATGTAACCCGAAATGTAGAGTTCAACAATATGTAGCCTGAAATGTAGAGTTCAACAATATGTAGCCTGAAATGTAGAGTTCAACAATATGTAGTCTGAAATGTTGAGTTCAACAATGTGTATCCCGAAATGTAGAGTTCAATAATATGTAGCCTGAAATGTAGAGCTCAACAATATGTAGCCTGAAATGTAGAGTTCAACAATGTGTATCCCGAAATGTAGAGTTCAATAATATGTAGCCTGAAATGTAGAGTTCAACAATATGTAGTCTGAAATGTTGAGTTCAACAATGTGTATCCCGAAATGTAGAGTTCAATAATATGTAGCCTGAAATGTAGAGTTCAACAATATGTAACCCGAAATGTAGAGTTCAATAATATGTAGCCAGAAATGTAGAGTTCAACAATATATAACCCGAAATGTAGAGTTCAATAATATGTAGCCTGAAATGTAGAGTTCAATAATATGTAGCCTGAAATGTAAAGCTCAACAATGTGTAGTCTGAAATGTAGAGTTCAACAATATGTAACCCAAAATGTAAAGCTCAACAATATGTAGCCTGAAATGTAGAGTTCAACAATATGTAACCCGAAATGTAGAGTTCAATAATATGTAACCCGAAATGTAGAGTTCAACAATATGTAGCCTGAAATGTAGAGTTCAACAATATGTAGTCTGAAATGTTGAGTTCAACAATATGTAGCCTGAAATGTAGAGTTCAACAATATATAACCCGAAATGTAGACTTCAATAATATGTAACCTGAAATGTAGAGTTCAATAATATGTAGCCTGAAATGTAGAGTTCAACAATATGTAATCCGAAATATAGAGTTCAATAATATGTAGCCTGAAATGTAGAGTTCAACAATATGTAGCCTGAAATGTAGAGTTCAACAATATGTAGCCTGAAATGTAGAGTTCAATAATATGTAGCCTGAAATGTAAAGCTCAACAATGTGTAGTCTGAAATGTAGAGTTCAACAATATGTAACCCGAAATGTAGAGTTCAATAATATGTAACCCGAAATGTAGAGCTCAACAATATGTAGCCTGAAATGTAGAGTTCAACAATATGTAGTCTGAAATGTTGAGTTCAACAATGTGTATCCCGAAATGTAGAGTTCAATAATATGTAGCCTGAAATGTAGAGTTCAACAATATGTAACCCGAAATGTAGAGTTCAATAATATGTAGCCTGAAATGTAGAGTTCAACAATATGTAACCCGAAATGTAGAGTTCAACAATATGTAACCCGAAATGTAGAGTTCAATAATATATAACCCGAAATGTAGACTTCAATAATATGTAGCCTGAAATGTAGAGTTCAACAATATATAACCCGAAATGTAGACTTCAATAATATGTAAGCTGAAATGTAGAGTTCAATAATATGTAACCTGAAATGTATAATGTTTTCCTTGTGTTATTTATTTTAAATTTAGTGTTATTTCTGTTTCCAAGACAACTGTATATTATCTGGTATTCGGCGTTTAATTCTACTTTGACACTTGCCTTCAGCTTTCTCTCAAGGCAGTTTGTTAACAGCACCCAGTGTTAACTCTTGTATTGTTTTAATTTAATTGTATGATTTTACTGTCGTGTATTCTCCCACGCTCATAGAATGCAGAACGCTTTTTTTGCGCAAGTGAGCGCAAACCGTGGACCCGTGGATTCACGATTCGTGCCCCAACCACAGGGTCATGCTTGGCCTAAATAAATTTTTTATCTCCATTTCGACGGAAACTCTGAATACAGAACAACAAACAATGAAAGCTGTGTCAACATTTCTCGCATTTTTCCGGTTGACCAGTGGTAAGTTTGCGCATTCATAAAGTTATATTCCGAACTGCGATTCCTCACGATGGTAAGAAATCAAATAGTCCATAGCGCTTAAAAAAACAGCAACAAACTGTTTATTGGAGACAGTGAAAGTAACTAAAAATCTGAAAGGTATTTTTGTTCATTTATACTGCTGACATTTATACTATTCGCCCCGCTAGATGGCGGGCCTATCCTTAAAGGTTATCTTACAACATGAAAATATGTAACTGTAAAAAAAAACTCTTCCGCATAAAAACTTGTACGTGATTGTAAGATCTCCTATAAAAAACTGCAAATTTTTAAGCTTTAAATGTGACTAAATTAATTCTACTTCAATAACTCGGTCTGATGAAATGACTTAATCTGGCTCAAGTCTTTTAAAGAACGATAAAAGCTGCCAACAATATAAGGCATAATTTCTTACCACCTGTAACTTTTTTCTGATGAATAGGTAATTCAAAGAACTGCTATTTCAGCTGCGGCATAACGGCTCATAGACTGCCTCCGAGTTTGTTTTTCATTTTAAGTACAAACTATTAGTTCATATATTTGTCATCTCTTGATTTGTGACTTGATTAAAGTTTTGGACTTTACCCTTCGTCCATGTTGTCGTCACGAAATACCTGCTGTGCAAAGTATAAGAAGAAAAAGTAAATAAATAAGTAAAATAATAAAAACAAATACATGATTCGTGACTGCTAGTTTACATATTTAAAAATATCGCGCCATCTACTGTCTCTTTTTCTAACCATTCATCCTTAATGGAATTATTTTTAATCTGCTACATTATTGCTATGGTTTTCCTAATTTTGATAACCATTACATAATTCGGTTGAGCCGAAATAAGCTTTCTTTTTAAAAGGAAAACAGGAGCAGTATAATTCACGCGTTTATCTCGTGCACAGTTTTCGCTTTTATTTCAAATATTTCACTTATATTTATTATCTATTTTTTTATTTTTTCTAGTTTAATCAATGTAAGCATCACAACATTGACATTCCATTTTATAACTATGAGTTTTATCCATTATATTTATCAGGGTGGTTTAATATATTTTAAATGTTCATACAAGTTTCCCTTGAATTGTATGCAGAATTGTAACAGTGTGAAATTAGTTCTGATAGCTGTGATATTGTGTTTAACAGTGTGAAATTAGTTCTGATAGCTGTGATATTGTGTTTAACAGTGTGAAATTAGTTCTGATAGCTGTGATATTGTGTTTAACAGTATAAACAGGTAAACATGACGAGTTGAATATATGATTTCACTCATCAGAAGCCTCATTTCTTTTACACAGTAAACTGAAGAAAGTCTCACAACTCTGATATGGTTCCATATCATGTATCCAGGATATGGTTTACGTTAGAAGGGTACATCTTCAAGGAGATATTTATTGATTAAATACGCATGGTTTATTATTCCAGTTTGTGTTTCCAAGTTTGGTTCTAAAATTCACTTCCAAGATGGGGTTTAAGATGGTTTCTAAGAGACGGCTTCTGTTGACGGTTTAGCAGGACGGTTATATATGACGTATTCATTGTATGTTGTTCCAGATTGTGGTTTGGTTCTGTTATTGAGGTATCAGATTAGATTTCTGGGTATTCATGATACACTGATCTTCCAAAGGTCTGGCTTCTGATTACATTTCCAGGGTTTGATTTTGGATAAATTGTCAAATACATGCTACTAGGTTATATATATGGGACATTATGTTTCTAGAATACGTGGTTACAATTTATGTTTTTAGAATATTATTTCAAAGTACAGTGTCATCACATTATGTTTCTAGAATACGTGGTTACAATTTATGTTTTTAGAATATTATTTCAAAGTACAGTGTCATCACATTATGTTTCTAGAATATGTTGTTAGATTATTATTTTAGAGTATTATATCACATTATGTTTCTAGGATATGTTGTTAGATTATTATTTTAGAGTATTATATCACATTATGTTTTCAGGATACCTTACAACAATATGCTCCTCGGGTATATTACCAGAGTACTTTGTCACAATATTTCAGGATACCTTACAACAACATGCTCCTAGGGTATGTTACCGTATTATATTTCCATCATACGTACTCGGATTTTGTTTCCATTGTTTCAGGAACTGTGTCAGATTATAATTCAATGTTATATTTATTTGTTTCAGGAACTGTGTCAGATTATAATTCAATGTTATATTTATTTGTTTCAGGAACTGTGTCAGATTATAATTCAATGTTATATTTATTTGTTTCAGGAACTGTGTCAGATTATAATTCAATGTTATATTTATTTGTTTCAGGAACTGTGTCAGATTATAATTCAATGTTATATTTATTTGTCTCAGGAACTGTGTCAGATTATAATTCAATGTTATATTTATTTGTTTCAGGAACTGTGTCAGATTATAATTCAATGTTATAATTATTTGTTTCAGGAACTGTGTCAGATTATAATTCAATGTTATAATTATTTGTTTCAGGAACTGTGTCAGATTATAATTCAATGTTATATTTATTTGTTTCAGGAACTGTGTCAGATTATAATTCAATGTTATATTTATTTGTTTCAGGAACTGTGTCAGATTATAATTCAATGTAATATTTATTTGTTTCAGGAACTGTGTCAGATTATAATTCAATGTTATATTTATTTGTTTCAGGAACTGTGTCAGATTATAATTCAATGTTATATTTATTTGTTTCAGGAACTGTGTCAGATTATAATTCAATGTTATATTTATTTGTTTCAGGAACTGTGTCAGATTATAATTCAATGTTATATTTATTTGTTCAGAAGTTTTATTTATTAATACCACACCATCCATAAACATATTATAACACGATTAGTTCTGCTACTCAGAAATAAAGTTTATAAGAGCTTATATGTAACTACCTTTTCCATGCAGCACAGTTAAAATCACGAAGGAAACAAAAGACAAAACTCATTACAATAATCATGAAACTTTAAGAAGAAACACATAATAAAAGTTAATATAGTAATCTTGTTTAGGACATAAAAATGATAAGCTGTTTTTCAGATAATGTACAGGAAAAGCTACAGTCCTAAACAGAGTTTCTCACAATGTTTATATGATTTAACACTAATCAAATCATATCGTATTATAAAGGAAACAATTTGTAACACGTCATTGTTAAATGAAATTTCGTAATTCTGAACGCTTTTACCCGCCATGTTTCTCCATGTTTAAAATACCCGAATAGAAATCCTCTTGTTTTAAATAGGTTTTAAATTTTGTTTGTTTTGTTGTTGTTTTTTAAATTAAGCACAAAACTACACAATGGGCTATGTGTGCTCTGCCCACTACGGGTATCGAAACCCGGTTTGTAGCGTTGTAAGTCCGCAGACATACCGCTGAGCCACTGTGGGGGGATTTTAAATACCCGAATAGAAATCTCCCTGTTTTAAATACCCGAATAGAAATCTCCATGTTTTAAATAAGTTTTAAATACCCGAATAGAAATCTCCATGTTTTAAATAAGTTTTAAATACCCGAATAGAAATCTCCATGTTTTAAATAAGTTTTAAAACACCTCAACAGAAATCTCCATGTTTTAAATAAGTTTTAAATACCCGAATAGAAATCTCCATGTTTTAAATAAGTTTTAAATACCCGAATAGAAATCTCCATGTTTTAAATAAGTTTTAAAACACCTCAACAGAAATCATACAAACAGAAATTTAGGGTAACCACACATTTCAGTCTTCTACAAAAAATTACCGCCAGTTTGTTATTAGGCTTCGATTATTTGGATTTCTTCGAACTTTCTGTTTGAGCTAGAACGAATTTTGTTTATGGTCAGAGGATCAATTTATGTGTATATATATACACAGTGCTGGCCAAAATCTTAAGACCAATGAACATAAAGAAAAAATGTGCATTTTGCGTTGTTAGACTTAACCACTTATTTGAGTAGAGTTTAGAAAGATGAAATCAAGTAAATTGGAAATAAAAATAAAAAAAAAACTTTTTTAGCATTTAACAGGTAAAATGTGAACACTATGAAATTAGCCTAAATACTAGCTGGTCAAAAGTTTAAGACCATATTGAAACGAAGAGTTAACGGTAAACTCGTAACGAAATTTAGTAATTTGTGTTCAAGCATTAGCGTTGTCAACATCTCCCACTGACATCTCCTGTATTACATTGTGTTAAAACATGGCAGAGGCTAAAAGGTTGACAGTTTGAACGTGGCAGAATTGTCGAGCTGCAAAAGCAAGGTCTCTCAACGTGCCATCGCTGGTGAGATTAGGCTTAGTAAAACTGCTGTTGCAAATTTATTAAAAGACCATGAGGGATACGAAACGAGAATTTCAAGTAGTTGGACCAATAAAATTTCGCCGACGTTGAGCGGGAGGATTCGACGGGTTGTCCGGCAAGATACCAGCTGATTGTCGAACCAGATTAAGGTCCTTACGGACGTAGAATGCAGCTCAAGAACAATAAAACGGCATCTACGAGAGAAAAGCTTTAAAAATCGTAAACGTCTTTAAAGGCCACGCCTCCTTCTACACCATGAAACAGCTCGGTTAAACATTGCTGAGAAGCACCAAACATGGGATGTAGAGAAGTGGATGAAGAAAAGCATCGTTTGGCTGAAAACAGAGAAGTTTCTTTCGGTCATCGTCAGTTCACGATGACGATGACCGAAGAAGGTCGAAACGTTGTTCTTCTATGTAAAGTGTTTTCTCAGCCCAAATGAGCCGTTTTTGCATATAAATTTCTCAACAAGTGGGTTTCTCGTCATCACTGGATGAAGATTTTGTTCTCTAATAAGAAAAAAATTAACTTGGATGATCCAGATGGCTTCCAACGTTACTGCCACGATAAGGATATCCCACGCGATAAGGATAGACATTTTCTACACGATACAGTGGAGGAGGTTCCATCATGATCTGGGATGCTTTCTCCTTCCGTGGAACAATGGAGCTTCAGGTTATACAGGGACGTCAAACAGCAGCTGGTTACATTGGCATGTTGGAGAGAGCATCCTTATTGACTGAAGGCTCTCGCTTGTGTGGAAATGACTGTATCTTTCAGCAGGACAACGCTGCAATCCACAATGCCCGCAGAATAAAGGACTTTTTCATGCCGAATAACGTGATTCTTTCGCACCATCCAGCGTGTTCGCCCGAACTGAACTCCATTGAAAAGGTTTGGGGGTGGATGGCAAGGGAAGTCTGTAGAAATGGACGTCAATTCCAGACAGTGCACGATCTTTGTGAAGCCATTCTCACCACTTGGAATAACATTCCAGCCAGCCTTCTGTAAACACTTATACACCATGCCAAAGCGAATGTTTGCAGTTATTCGCAGTGCAATTATTCGCACTGACGGCCGTGCAACTCACTAATGAGACCTCTTGTTGGGCATTTCCTACCCTGTTTAGGACTTCTTTTTTGGTATGGTCTTAAACTTTAGACCAGCTAGTATTTATACTAATTTCATGGTGTTCACATTTTCCAAATTAAATGCTAAAAAAGTTTTTTTTTATTTATTTTCCATTTTCTTATTTTCATCTTTCGAAGGTCTAATAAAATAAGTAGTTGAGTCTAACAACGCAAAATGCATATTTTTTCTGTACGTTCATTGGCCTTAAGATTTTGGTCAGCAGTCTATATATATATAAAGGTTGTGACGTCACCAGTAGTATCCAAAATGGCGACATCTTCGTGAATAAGTAGTAGAAATTCTTTTTATTTTTTTCCCACTAGGAGTGTTGAGAGGTAACGCCACCTGGGCAAAGAATATTATCAAAGACTTTTTTCTCAATAATAAATAAACTAAAAATATGATAAAAAGGTCAATATAAAGTAGGTAACTTTGTCACGAGTCGTCCACAATAAATTCGTTAGCTCGAGGCACGTGATTAGGAATACTTTATTAAACCAATGAACAACATATTTACACACAGTGCTAACACATAGATAGTGTTGTTAGTCTTCGAACACAAGATCGATCTAGTTCTCGTCACTTCGTTAAAACTAAGTCACTAAAATTAGTTTGAAAACAAAACTATGCCGTGACCCTTATGAAATCAATATTTACAAGAATTTGAAAAAAAAAATACCCTTGAAAACGTCGGAGTTCTTCTCATGAAGAGTAAATAAAAATGTAGAAAACAAATTCTGCTCGGGAAAGTTACACTTAGAATTATTGGTTGATTTTCGAGACATTTAACATTTGTGTTTTGCTGTTCCTCTAGTTGTATTAACTTACAATAATATTTAAGCAGAAACGTTTTATACTCTATATATTATCGGTAAGGAATTGAAATATAGTGAGTATTCAAAGTATTGTTGTATTACACCTTCTAATTAAATAAAACCATCAAGGTATTCTGAACAAGGTTTCAATATTCCTATGGACAATTTCTGAACTTAAAAATAAAACAGATGTTTAGAACGATTTTGGACAGTTATTATTAAATGTTTTAATTCTGAGTCCAGAAGGGAACATTGTCGTTAATATAATTACCAAGTACCAGTAGTAACTCAGACAGTCGGGTTTCATTTCACAGTTACCAAGTACCAGTAGTGACTCAGACAGTCGGGTTTCCTTTCACAGTTACCAAGTACCAGTAGTGACTCAGTCGAGTCTCACTTCACAGTTACCAAGTACCAGTTGTAACTCAGACAGTCAGGTCTCATTTCACAGTTACCAAGTACCAGTAGTAACTCAGATAGTCGGGTCTCATTTCACAGTTACCAAGTACCAGTAGTGACTCAGACAGTCGGGTCTCATTTCACAGTTACCAAGTACCAGTAGTAACTCAGACAGTCAGGTTTCATTTCACAGTTACCAAGTACCAGTAGTAACTCAGACAGTCGGGTCTCATTTCACAGTTACCAAGTACCAGTAGTGACTCAGACAGTCGGGTTTCATTTCACAGTTACCAAGTACCAGTAGTGACTCAGACAGTCGGGTTTCATTTCACAGGTACCAAGTACCAGTAGTGACTCAGACAGTCGGGTTTCATTTCACAGTTACCAAGTACCAGTAGTGACTCAGTCGAGTCTCACTTCACAGTATTATCTGTCCAGGAGATAAAGAGATCATTAACAGCAGAACTGTAGTAACATCTGTTCAGGAGATAAACACGTTCTTAACAGTAAAACTGGAGTAACATCTGTTCAGGAGATAAACACGTTCTTGACAGTAGAACTGTAGTAACATCTGTTCAGGAGATAAACAGATCATTAACAGTAAAACTGTAGTAACATCTGTTCAGGAGATAAACACGTTCTTAACAGTAAAACTGTAGTAACATCTGTTCAGGAGATAAACACGTTCTTAACAGTAAAACCTTAGTAACATCTGTTCAGGAGATAAACACGTTCTTAACAGTAAAACTGGAGTAACATCTGTTCAGGAGATAAACACGTTCTTGATAGTAAAACTGTAGTAACATCTGTTCAGGAGATAAACACGTTCTTGACAGTAGAACTGTAGTAACATCTGTTCAGGAGATAAACAGATCATTAACGGTAAAACTGTAGTAACATCTGTTCAGGAGATAAACACGTTCTTAACAGTTAAACTGTAGTAACATCTGTTCAGGAGATAAACACGTTATTAACAGTAAAACTGTAGTAACACCTGTTCAGGAGATAAACAGATCATTAACAGTAAAACTGTAGTAACATCTGTTCAGGAGATAAACAGATCATTAACAGTAAAACTGGAGTAACATCTGTTCAGGAGATAAACAGATCATTAACAGTAGAACTGTAGTAACATCTGTTCAGGAGATAAACACGTTCTTAACAGTAAAACTGGAGTAACATCTGTTCAGGAGATAAACACGTTCTTGACAGTAGAACTGTAGTAACATCTGTTCAGGAGATAAACAGATCATTAACAGTAAAACTGTAGTAACATCTGTTCAGGAGATAAACACGTTCTTAACAGTAAAACTGTAGTAACATCTGTTCAAAAGATAAACACGTTCTTAACAGTAGAACTGTAGTAACATCTGTTCAGGAGATAAACACGTTCTTAACAGTAAAACCTTAGTAACATCTGTTCAGGAGATAAACACGTTCTTAACAGTAAAACTGGAGTAACATCTGTTCAGGAGATAAACACGTTCTTGATAGTAAACCTGTAGTAACATCTGTTCAGGAGATAAACACGTTCTTGACAGTAGAACTGTAGTAACATCTGTTCAGGAGATAAACAGATCATTAACGGTAAAACTGTAGTAACATCTGTTCAGGAGATAAACACGTTCTTAACAGTAAAACTGTAGTAACATCTGTTCAGGAGATAAACAGATCATTAACAGTAGAACTGTAGTAACATCTGTTCAGGATATAAACACGTTCTTAACAGTAAAACCTTAGTAACATCGGTTCAGGAGATAAACACGTTCTTAACAGTAAAACTGTAGTAACACCTGTTCAGGAGATAAACAGATCATTAACAGTAAAACTGTAGTAACATCTGTTCAGGAGATAAACAGATCATTAACAGTAGAACTGTAGTAACATCTGTTCAGGAGATAAACAGATCATTAACAGTAAAACTGGAGTAACATCTGTTCAGGAGATAAACACGTTCTTAACAGTAAAACTGTAGTAACATCTGTCCAGGAGATAAACATATATTTAAGTTGAAACGTACAATTTACGTCGTATTTGTTAATGGAACACTTAGTTGAGTTAATCATTTAAACCCCAATTTGTCGGTTACAGTTTTAACATGTTAATTACATAATAGATATGATATATAGCAACGATACACTGTACTACAACTATCGACAAACCTAACTCAGATTTTTTTCGACTTCAAATATTTAGAATAATTCACGAAACACCTACTACGGATAAAGTACTGTACGTTTCACACCAACAGTACATTTGATAATTTTCTCTATGATATTGGTCCAGCTTATCTATCTTTGGTTAACTCGTGTTTAGGGTTACTGATGAGGAATGGATGTCTTCAAAACTAATATAACACAATAACACACGTTGATAAAAATGTAGATTGAACTGGATCTACTTTTCAATCTAGACTTCGAAATGAGACAATTTATGGAATACTAAGAGATGCTCGCTCGTCCTGTAGTTATCATGTTTAGTTATTACTACGAAACTGTTTAAAACGTGGTCAATATCTGCGAACCGTGTGATATTTAACCTGATCTGGTTAGCGGGCTCTAGCATGACCTGATGGTTAGAACGTTCGACTCGAGATCTGAGGGCGCGGATTCGAATCCCCGTCACATCATACATACTCACACTTTCTGCTGTGGGAATGTTAGAATGCCCCGTTCAATCCTACTATTCGTTGTTAAAAGAGTACCCAAGAGTTGGCGGTGGGTGTTGATAACTAGCTGCCTTCCCCCTAATTCTTCAATGCTCAATCAGGGATGGCTAGCGCTGATAGGCCTCGTGTAGCTTTGCGCGATATTAAAAGGAAACTTTAGCCTGCTTAACTCCTTTTTAGGACTTATTAAAATATTGTTACAGTTTTAACCTGCTTAATGTCTAATAATTACTACTTGAAACAGTTTACGGTTTATCCTTATTAAGAGTTTCTTAAGTCTAACATTAATGGTCATACTTATTAATCCTTATTAATACTTATTAATAGTCATACTTATCAATACTTATTAATAGTCATACTTATTAATCCTTATTAATACTTATTAATAGTCATACTTATTAATCCTTATTAATAGTCATACTTATCAATACTTATTAATAGTCATACTTATTAATCCTTATTAACAGTCATACTTATTAATACTTATTAACAGTCATACTTATTAATACTTATTAATAGTCATACTTATTAATACTTATTAATAGTCATACCTATTAATAGCCATACTTATTAATACTTATTAACAGTCATACTTATTAATACTTATTAATAGTCATACTTATTAATCCTTATTAATACTTATTAATAGTCATACTTATTAATCCTTATTAATAGTCATACTTATCAATACTTATTAATAGTCATACTTATTAATCCTTATTAATAGTCATAGTTATTAATCCTTATTAACAGTCATACTTATTAATACTTATTAATAGTCATACTTATTAATCCTTATTAACAGTCATACTTATTAATACTTATTAATAGTCATACTTATTAATACTTATTAATAGCCATACTTATTAATACTTATTAATAGTCATACTTATTAATACTTATTAATAGCCATACTTATTAATACTTATTAATAGTCATACTTATTAATACTTATTAATAGTCATACTTATTAATCCTTATTAACAGTCATACTTATTAATCCTTATTAACAATCATACTTATTAATCCTTATTATAGTCATTATTATTAATACTTATTAATAGTCATACTTATTAATACTTATTAATAGTCATACTTATCAATACTTATTAATAGTCATACTTATTAATCCTTATTAATACTTATTAATAGTCATACTTATCAATACTTATTAATAGTCATACTTATTAATCCTTATTAATACTTATTAATAGTCATACTTATCAATACTTATTAATAGTCATACTTATTAATCCTTATTAATCCTTATTAATAGTCATACTTATTAATCCTTATTAACAGTCATACTTATTAATACTTATTAATAGTCATACTTATTAATCCTTATTAACAGTCATACTTATTAATACTTATTAATAGTCATACTTATTAATCCTTATTAATAGTCATACTTATCAATACTTATTAATCCTTATTAATAGTCATACTTATTAATCCTTATTAACAGTCATACTTATTAATACTTATTAATAGTCATACTTATCAATACTTATTAATAGTCATACTTATTAATCCTTATTAATAGTCATACTTATTAATCCTTATTAACAGTCATACTTATTAATACTTATTAATAGTTATACTTATTAATACTTATTAATAGTCATACTTATTAATACTTATTAACAGTCATACTTATTAATCCTTATTAATACTTATTAATAGTCATACTTATCAATACTTATTAATAGTCATACTTATTAATCCTTATTAATACTTATTAATAGTCATACTTATTAATACTTATTAACAGTCATACTTATTAATCCTTATTAATACTTATTAATAGTCATACTTATCAATACTTATTAATAGTCATACTTATTAATCCTTATTAATACTTATTAATAGTCATACTTATTAATCCTTATTAATAGTCATACTTATCAATACTTATTAATAGTCATACTTATTAATAGTCATACTTATTAATACTTATTAACAGTCATACTTATTAATACTTATTAATAGTCATACTTATTAATCCTTATTAACAGTCATACTTATTAATACTTATTAATAGTCATACTTATTAATAGTCATACTTATTAATACTTATTAATAGCCATACTTATTAATACTTATTAACAGTCATACTTATTAATCCTTATTAACAGTCATACTTATTAATCCTTATTAATAGTCATTATTATTAATACTTATTAATAGTCATACTTATTAATACTTATTAATAGTCATACTTATCAATACTTATTAATAGTCATACTTATTAATCCTTATTAATACTTATTAATAGTCATACTTATCAATACTTATTAATAGTCATACTTATTAATCCTTATTAATACTTATTAATAGTCATACTTATCAATACTTATTAATAGTCATACTTATTAATCCTTATTAATAGTCATACTTATCAATACTTATTAACAGTCATACTTATTAATCCTTATTAATACTTATTAATAGTCATACTTATTAATCCTTATTAACAGTCATACTTATTAATACTTATTAATAGTCATACTTATTAATACTTATTAATAGTCATACTTATTAATACTTATTAACAGTCATACTTATTAATACTTATTAATAGTCATACTTATTAATACTTATTAATAGCCATACTTATTAATACTTATTAACAGTCATACTTATTAATACTTATTAATAGTCATACTTATTAATCCTTATTAATAGTCATACTTATCAATACTTATTAATAGTCATACTTATTAATACTTATTAACAGTCATACTTATTAATACTTATTAACAGTCATACTTATTAATACTTATTAACAGTCATACTTATTAATCCTTATTAATAGTCATACTTATTAATACTTATTAATAGTCATACTTATTAATACTTATTAATCCTTATTAATAGTCATACTTATTAATACTTATTAACAGTCATACTTATTAATACTTATTAACAGTCATACTTATTAATCCTTATTAATAGTCATACTTATTAATACTTATTAATAGTCATACTTATTAATACTTATTAATCCTTATTAATATTCATACTTATTAATAGTCATACTTATTAATACTTATTAATAGTCATACTTATTAATCCTTATTAACAGTCATACTTATTAATCCTTATTAACAGTCATACTTATTAATCCTTATTAACAGTCATACTTATTAATCCTTATTAACAGTCATACTTATTAATACTTATTAATCCTTATTAATATTCATACTTATTAATCCTTATTAACAGTCATACTTATTAATCCTTATTAACAGTCATACTTATTAATCCTTATTAACAGTCATACTTATTAATCCTTATTAACAGTCATACTTATTAATACTTATTAATCCTTATTAATATTCATACTTCTTAATACTTATTAATAGTCATACTTATTAATACTTATTAACAGTCATACTTATTAATCCTTATTAACAGTCATACTTATTAATACTTATTAATAGTCATACTTATAATACTTATTAACAGTCATACTTATTAATCCTTATTAATAGTCATACTTATTAATAGTCACACTTATTAATCCTTATTAATAGTCACACTTATTAATAGTCACACTTATTAATCCTTATTAATAGTCATACTTATTAATACTTATTAATCCTTATTAATAGTCATACTTATTAATACTTATTAATAGTCATACTTATTAATCCTTATTAATAGTCACACTTATTAATCCTTATTAATAGTCATACTTATTAATAGTCATACTTATTAATACTTATTAATAGTCATACTTATTAATCCTTATTAACAGTCATACTTATTAATACTTATTAATAGTCATACTTATTCATACTTATTAACAGTCATACTTATTAATCCTTATTAATAGTCATACTTATTAATAGTCACACTTATTAATCCTTATTAATAGTCATACTTATTAATAGTCACACTTATTAATCCTTATTAATAGTCATACTTATTAATAGTCACACTTATTAATCCTTATTAATAGTCATACTTATTAATCCTTATTAATCCTTATTAATAGTCATACTTATTAATACTTATTAATAGTCATACTTATTAATACTTATTAATAGTCATATTTATTAATCCTTATTAACAGTCATACTTATTAATACTTATTAATAGTCATACTTAATACTTATTAATAGTCATACTTATCAATACTTATTAAGTCATACTTATTAATACTTATTAACAGTCATACTTATTGATACCTATTAATAGTCATACTTATTAATACTTATTAATCCTTATTAATAGTCATACTTATTAATACTTATTAATAGTCATACTTATTAATCCTTATTAATAGTCATACTTATTAATAGTCATACTTATTAATACTTATTAATAGTCATACTTATTAATCCTTATTAATAGTCATACTTATCAATACTTATTAATAGTCATACTTATTAATCCTTATTAATAGTCATACTTATTAATACTTATTAATAGTTATACTTATTAATACTTATTAATAGTCATACTTATTAATACTTATTAATAGCCATACTTATTAATACTTATTAACAGTCATACTTATTAATCCTTATTAACAGTCATACTTATTAATCCTTATTAACAGTCATACTTATTAATCCTTATTAATAGTCATTATTATTAATACTTATTAATAGTCATACTTATTAATAGTCATACTTATTAATACTTATTAATAGTAATACTTATTAATAGTCATACTTATTAATACTTATTAACAGTCATACTTATTAATACTTATTAACAGTCATACTTATTAATCCTTATTAATAGTCATACTTATTAATACTTATTAATAGTCATACTTATTAATACTTATTAATAGTCATACTTATTAATACTTATTAATAGTCATACTTATTAATACTTATTAATCCTTATTAATATTCATACTTATTAATAGTCATACTTATTAATACTTATTAATAGTCATACTTATTAATCCTTATTAACAGTCATACTTATTAATCCTTATTAACAGTCATACTTATTAATCCTTATTAACAGTCATACTTATTAATCCTTATTAATCCTTATTAATATTCATACTTATTAATCCTTATTAACAGTCATACTTATTAATCCTTATTAACAGTCATACTTATTAATCCTTATTAACAGTCATACTTATTAATACTTATTAATCCTTATTAATATTCATACTTATTAATACTTATTAATAGTCATACTTATTAATACTTATTAACAGTCATACTTATTAATCCTTATTAACAGTCATACTTATTAATACTTATTAATAGTCATACTTATAATACTTATTAACAGTCATACTTATTAATCCTTATTAATAGTCATACTTATTAATAGTCACACTTATTAATCCTTATTAATAGTCACACTTATTAATAGTCACACTTATTAATAGTCACACTTATTAATCCTTATTAATAGTCATACTTATTAATACTTATTAATCCTTATTAATAGTCATACTTATTAATACTTATTAATAGTCATACTTATTAATCCTTATTAATAGTCACACTTATTAATCCTTATTAATAGTCATACTTATTAATAGTCATACTTATTAATACTTATTAATAGTCATACTTATTAATCCTTATTAACAGTCATACTTATTAATACTTATTAATAGTCATACTTATTCATACTTATTAACAGTCATACTTATTAATCCTTATTAATAGTCATACTTATTAATAGTCACACTTATTAATCCTTATTAATAGTCATACTTATTAATACTTATTAATCCTTATTAATAGTCATACTTATTAATAGTCACACTTATTAATCCTTATTAATAGTCATACTTATTAATACTTATTAATCCTTATTAATAGTCATACTTATTAAGAGTCACACTTATTAATCCTTATTAATAGTCATACTTATTAATACTTATTAATAGTCATATTTATTAATACTTATTAATAGTCATACTTATTAATCCTTATTAACAGTCATACTTATCAATACTTATTAATAGTCATACTTATTAATACTTATTAATAGTCATACTTATTAATACTTATTAATAGTCATACTTATTAATCCTTATTAATAGTCATACTTATTAATACTTATTAACAGTCATACTTATTAATACTTATTAACAGTCATACTTATTAATCCTTATTAATAGTCATACTTATTAATACTTATTAATAGTCATACTTATTAATACTTATTAATACTTATTAACAGTCATACTTATTAATACTTATTAACAGTCATACTTATTAATCCTTATTAACAGTCATACTTATTAATACTTATTAATAGTCATACTTATTAATACTTATTAACAGTCATACTTATTAATCCTTATTAATAGTCACACTTATTAATCCTTATTAATAGTCATACTTATTAATACTTATTAATCCTTATTAATAGTCATACTTATTAATACTTATTAATAGTCATACTTATTAATCCTTATTAACAGTCATACTTATTAATACTTATTAATAGTCATACTTATTAATACTTATTAATAGTCATACTTATCAATACTTATTAAGTCATACTTATTAATACTTATTAACAGTCATACTTATTAATCCTTATTAATAGTCATACTTATTGATACCTATTAATAGTCATACTTATTAATACTTATTAATCCTTATTAATAGTCATACTTATTAATACTTATTAATAGTCATACTTATTAATCCTTATTAATAGTCATACTTATTAATAGTCATACTTATTAATACTTATTAATAGTCATACTTATTAATACTTATTAATACTTATTAATCCTTATTAATAGTCATATTTATTAATACTTATTAATAGTCATATTTATTAATACTTATTAATAGTCATACTTATTAATACTTATTAACAGTCATACTTATTAATACTTATTAACAGTCATACTTATTAATCCTTATTAATAGTCATACTTATTAATCCTTATTAATAGTCATACTTATTAATAGTCACACTTATTAATCCTTATTAATACTTATTAATAGTCATACTTATTAATACTTATTAACAGTCATACTTATTAATAGTCACACTTATTAATACTTATTAATAGTCATACTTATTAATCCTTATTAACAGTCATACTTATTAATCCTTATTAACAGTCATACTTATTAATACTTATTAATCCTTATTAATATTCATACTTATTAATACTTATTAATAGTCATACTTATTAATACTTATTAACAGTCATACTTATTAATCCTTATTAACAGTCATACTTATTAATACTTATTAATCCTTATTAATATTCATACTTATTAATACTTATTAATAGTCATACTTATTAATACTTATTAACAGTCATACTTATTAATCCTTATTAACAGTCATACTTATTAATCCTTATTAACAGTCATACTTATTAATACTTATTAATAGTCATACTTATAATACTTATTAACAGTCATACTTATTAATCCTTATTAATAGTCATACTTATTAATAGTCACACTTATTAATCCTTATTAATAGTCACACTTATTAATAGTCACACTTATTAATCCTTATTAATAGTCATACTTATTAATACTTATTAATCCTTATTAATAGTCATACTTATTAATACTTATTAATAGTCATACTTATTAATCCTTATTAACAGTCATACTTATTAATCCTTATTAATAGTCATACTTATTAATCCTTATTAATAGTCACACTTATTAATCCTTATTAATAGTCATACTTATTAATACTTATTAATAGTCATACTTATTAATCCTTATTAACAGTCATACTTATTAATACTTATTAATAGTCATACTTATTAATCCTTATTAATAGTCATACTTATTAATACTTATTGATCCTTATTAATAGTCATACTTATTAATAGTCACACTTATTAATCCTTATTAATACTTATTAATAGTCATACTTATTAATACTTATTAACAGTCATACTTATTAATACTTATTAACAGTCATACTTATTAATCCTTATTAATAGTCATACTTATTAATAGTCACACTTATTAATACTTATTAATAGTCATACTTATTGATCCTTATTAACAGTCATACTTATTAATCCTTATTAACAGTCATACTTATTAATCCTTATTAACAGTCATACTTATTAATACTTATTAATCCTTATTAATATTCATACTTATTAATACTTATTAATAGTCATACTTATTAATACTTATTAACAGTCATACTTATTAATCCTTATTAACAGTCATACTTATTAATCCTTATTAACAGTCATACTTATTAATACTTATTAATCCTTATTAATATTCATACTTATTAATACTTATTAATAGTCATACTTATTAATACTTATTAACAGTCATACTTATTAATCCTTATTAACAGTCATACTTATTAATCCTTATTAACAGTCATACTTATTAATACTTATTAATAGTCATACTTATAATACTTATTAACAGTCATACTTATTAATCCTTATTAATAGTCATACTTATTAATAGTCACACTTATTAATCCTTATTAATAGTCACACTTATTAATAGTCACACTTATTAATCCTTATTAATAGTCATACTTATTAATACTTATTAATCCTTATTAATAGTCATACTTATTAATACTTATTAATAGTCATACTTATTAATCCTTATTAACAGTCATACTTATTAATCCTTATTAATAGTCATACTTATTAATCCTTATTAATAGTCACACTTATTAATCCTTATTAATAGTCATACTTATTAATACTTATTAATCCTTATTAATAGTCATACTTATTAATACTTATTAATAGTCATACTTATTAATCCTTATTAACAGTCATACTTATTAATACTTATTAATAGTCATACTTGTTCATACTTATTAACAGTCATACTTATTAATCCTTATTAATAGTCATACTTATTAATAGTCACACTTATTAATCCTTATTAATAGTCATACTTATTAATACTTATTAATCCTTATTAATAGTCATACTTATTAATAGTCACACTTATTAATCCTTATTAATAGTCATACTTATTAATACTTATTAATCCTTATTAATAGTCATACTTATTAAGAGTCACACTTATTAATCCTTATTAATAGTCATACTTATTAATACTTATTAATAGTCATATTTATTAATACTTATTAATAGTCATACTTATTAATCCTTATTAACAGTCATACTTATCAATACTTATTAATAGTCATACTTATTAATACTTATTAATAGTCATACTTATTAATACTTATTAATAGTCATACTTATTAATACTTATTAACAGTCATACTTATTAATACTTATTAATAGTCATACTTATTAATCCTTATTAATAGTCATACTTATTAATACTTATTAACAGTCATACTTATTAATACCTATTAACAGTCATACTTATTAATACTTATTAACAGTCATACTTATTAATACTTATTAACAGTCATACTTATTAATCCTTATTAATAGTCATACTTATTAATACTTATTAATCCTTATTAACAGTCATACTTATTAATACTTATTAACTGTCATACTTATTAATACTTATTAACAGTCATACTTATTAATACTTATTAACAGTCATACTTATTAATCCTTATTAACAGTCATACTTATTAATACTTATTAATAGTCATACTTATTAATACTTATTAACAGTCATACTTATTAATCCTTATTAATAGTCATACTTATTAATCCTTATTAATAGTCACACTTATTAATCCTTATTAATAGTCATACTTATTAATACTTATTAATCCTTATTAATAGTCATACTTATTAATACTTATTAATAGTCATACTTATTAATCCTTATTAACAGTCATACTTATTAATACTTATTAATAGTCATACTTGTTCATACTTATTAACAGTCATACTTATTAATCCTTATTAATAGTCATACTTATTAATAGTCACACTTATTAATCCTTATTAATAGTCATACTTATTAATACTTATTAATCCTTATTAATAGTCATACTTATTAATAGTCACACTTATTAATCCTTATTAATAGTCATACTTATTAATACTTATTAATCCTTATTAATAGTCATACTTATTAAGAGTCACACTTATTAATCCTTATTAATAGTCATACTTATTAATACTTATTAATAGTCATATTTATTAATACTTATTAATAGTCATACTTATTAATCCTATTAACAGTCATACTTATCAATACTTATTAATAGTCATACTTATTAATACTTATTAATAGTCATACTTATTAATACTTATTAATAGTCATACTTATTAATACTTATTAACAGTCATACTTATTAATACTTATTAATAGTCATACTTATTAATCCTTATTAATAGTCATACTTATTAATACTTATTAACAGTCATACTTATTAATACCTATTAACAGTCATACTTATTAATACTTATTAACAGTCATACTTATTAATACTTATTAACAGTCATACTTATTAATCCTTATTAATAGTCATACTTATTAATACTTATTAATCCTTATTAACAGTCATACTTATTAATACTTATTAACTGTCATACTTATTAATACTTATTAACAGTCATACTTATTAATACTTATTAACAGTCATACTTATTAATCCTTATTAACAGTCATACTTATTAATACTTATTAATAGTCATACTTATTAATACTTATTAACAGTCATACTTATTAATCCTTATTAATAGTCACACTTATTAATCCTTATTAATAGTCATACTTATTAATACTTATTAATCCTTATTAATAGTCATACTTATTAATACTTATTAATAGTCATACTTATTAATACTTATTAATAGTCATACTTATTAATCCTTATTAACAGTCATACTTATTAATACTTATTAATAGTCATACTTATTAATACTTATTAATAGTCATACTTATCAATACTTATTAAGTCATACTTATTAATACTTATTAACAGTCATACTTATTAATCCTTATTAATAGTCATACTTATTGATACCTATTAATAGTCATACTTATTAATACTTATTAATCCTTATTAATAGTCATACTTATTAATACTTATTAATAGTCATACTTATTAATCCTTATTAATAGTCATACTTATTAATAGTCATACTTATTAATACTTATTAATAGTCATACTTATTAATACTTATTAATACTTATTAATCCTTATTAATAGTCATATTTATTAATACTTATTAATAGTCATATTTATTAATACTTATTAATAGTCATACTTATTAATACTTATTAATAGTCATACTTATTAATACTTATTAACAGTCATACTTATTAATCCTTATTAATAGTCATACTTATTAATCCTTATTAATAGTCATACTTATTAATAGTCACACTTATTAATCCTTATTAATACTTATTAATAGTCATACTTATTAATACTTATTAACAGTCATACTTATTAATAGTCATACTTATTAATACTTATTAACAGTCATACTTATTAATCCTTATTAATAGTCATACTTATTAATAGTCACACTTATTAATACTTATTAATAGTCATACTTATTAATCCTTATTAACAGTCATACTTATTAATCCTTATTAACAGTCATACTTATTAATACTTATTAATCCTTATTAATATTCATACTTATTAATACTTATTAATAGTCATACTTATTAATACTTATTAACAGTCATACTTATTAATCCTTATTAACAGTCATACTTATTAATCCTTATTAACAGTCATACTTATTAATACTTATTAATCCTTATTAATATTCATACTTATTAATACTTATTAATAGTCATACTTATTAATCCTTATTAACAGTCATACTTATTAATCCTTATTAATAGTCATACTTATAATACTTATTAACAGTCATACTTATTAATCCTTATTAATAGTCATACTTATTAATAGTCACACTTATTAATCCTTATTAATAGTCACACTTATTAATAGTCACACTTATTAATCCTTATTAATAGTCATACTTATTAATACTTATTAATCCTTATTAATAGTCATACTTATTAATACTTATTAATAGTCATACTTATTAATCCTTATTAACAGTCATACTTATTAATCCTTATTAATAGTCACACTTATTAATCCTTATTAATAGTCACACTTATTAATCCTTATTAATAGTCATACTTATTAATACTTATTAATCCTTATTAATAGTCATACTTATTAATACTTATTAATAGTCATACTTATTAATCCTTATTAACAGTCATACTTATTAATACTTATTAATAGTCATACTTATTCATACTTATTAACAGTCATACTTATTAATCCTTATTAATAGTCATACTTATTAATAGTCACACTTATTAATCCTTATTAATAGTCATACTTATTAATACTTATTAATCCTTATTAATAGTCATACTTATTAATAGTCACACTTATTAATCCTTATTAATAGTCATACTTATTAATACTTATTAATCCTTATTAATAGTCATACTTATTAAGAGTCACACTTATTAATCCTTATTAATAGTCATACTTATTAATACTTATTAATAGTCATATTTATTAATACTTATTAATAGTCATACTTATTAATCCTTATTAACAGTCATACTTATCAATACTTATTAATAGTCATACTTATTAATACTTATTAACAGTCATACTTATTAATACTTATTAACAGTCATACTTATTAATCCTTATTAATAGTCATACTTATTAATACTTATTAATAGTCATACTTATTAATACTTATTAATAGTCATACTTATTAATACTTATTAACAGTCATACTTATTAATACTTATTAATAGTCATACTTATTAATACTTATTAACAGTCATACTTATTAATCCTTATTAACAGTCATACTTATTAATCCTTATTAACAGTCATACTTATTAATCCTTATTAATAGTCATACTTATTAATAGTCACACTTATTAATCCTTATTAATAGTCACACTTATTAATCCTTATTAATAGTGATACTTATTAATACTTATTAATAGTCATACTTATTAATCCTTATTAACAGTCATACTTATCAATACTTATTAATAGTCATACTTATTAATACTTATTAACAGTCATACTTATTAATACTTATTAATAGTCATACTTATTAATCCTTATTAACAGTCATACTTATCAATACTTATTAATAGTCATACTTATTAATACTTTTTAATAGTCATACTTATTAATCCTTATTAACAGTCATATTTATTAATACTTATTAATAGTCATACTTATCAATACTTATTAAGTCATACTTATTAATACTTATTAACAGTCATACTTATTAATCCTTATTAATAGTCATACTTATTGATACCTATTAATAGTCATACTTATTAATACTTATTAATCCTTATTAATAGTCATACTTATTAATCCTTATTAATAGTCATACTTATTAATACTTATTAATAGTCATACTTATTAATACTTATTAATAGTCATACTTATTAATACTTATTAATACTTATTAATCCTTATTAATAGTCATATTTATTAATACTTATTAATACTTATTAATAGTCATATTTATTAATACTTATTAATAATCATACTTATTAATACTTATTAATAGTCATACTTATTAATACTTATTAACAGTCATACTTATTAATCCTTATTAATAGTCATACTTATTAATCCTTATTAATAGTCATACTTATTAATAGTCACACTTATTAATCCTTATTAATACTTATTAATAGTCATACTTATTAATACTTATTAACAGTCATACTTATTAATAGTCATACTTATTAATACTTATTAACAGTCATACTTATTAATCCTTATTAATAGTGATACTTATTAATAGTCATACTTATTAATACTTATTAATAGTCATACTTATTAATACTTATTAATAGTCATACTTATTAATACTTATTAACAGTCATACTTATTAATACTTATTAATAGTCATACTTATTAATAGTCATACTTATCAATCCTTATTAACAGTCATACTTATCAATACTTATTAATAGTCATACTTATTAATACTTATTAATAGTCATACTTATTAATACTTATTAACAGTCATACTTATTAATCCTTATTAATAGTCATACTTATTAATCCTTATTAATAGTCATACTTATTAATACTTATTAATCCTTATTAATAGTCATACTTATTAATACTTATTAACAGTCATACTTATTAATACTTATTAATAGTCATACTTATTAATACTTATTAACAGTCATACTTATTAATACTTATTAACAGTCATACTTATTAATCCTTATTAATAGTCATACTTATTAATCCTTATTAATAGTCATACTTATTAATAGTCATACTTATTAATAGTCATACTTATTAATACTTATTAATCCTTATTAATAGTCATACTTATTAATACTTATTAACAGTCATACTTATTAATCCTTATTAATAGTCATACTTATTAATAGTCACACTTATTAATCCTTATTAATAGTCATACTTATTAATACTTATTAATCCTTATTAATAGTCATACTTATTAATACTTATTAACAGTCATACTTATTAATACTTATTAACAGTCATACTTATTAATAGTCATACTTTATTCATTTATATTTATTACTATTTATACATTTCACCGGAAGACTGAGTTGTGTTAAAGTTGTTTACTTATGTTTATCGCCTGATTAAACGGTTCCTAAAACATCTAAACTTGTTTTACAATCTAGCCTTAGACTTTTTATCTTGTAGAACATTGTATCTTGTATCTTTTATCTTGTAGAGCATTGTATCTTGTATCTTTTATCTTGTAGAACATTGTATCTTGTAGAGCATCGTATCTTGTATCTTTTATCTTGTAGAACAATTACCAGTCAATGTCGACAAAAATTAGCCTGAGGTCGCTTATCTTGTAGAACTATTACCAGTCAATGTTGACAAAAATTAGCCTTGGGTCTCTTATCTTGTAGAACTTTTACCAGTCAATGTCGACAAAAATTAGCCTGAGGTATCTTATCTTGTAGAACTATTATCAGCTAACGTTGACCAAACTAGCCTTAGGCCTTTTATCTTGTAGAACTATAACACTATGCAACAAAATTTTTACTTTTTCATGTTCCTGGGCAGAAAGTGTTATTTCCCAATTGTTTATGCCTAAAGTAAATGGAAAAATACGTATTTTTCTCTTCAAACTTTGCTTTTGTGACCTGGGTAATGAAATTTTCAAATTTACCCATTTTCCAGAACATTTCAGGTAGATTCAGTGCTGATAGAGAATGTTCTCGAACTTTCTAGAATGTTGTAGAAGAGGAGATAGACATTGAAGATCCAGATTTCAGAGGTGCAGCTGGTGAGAGAAACCCATACTACCCCAACCAAAGATACCTCAATGACTTGATTTGAGATCTTGGTCTAACAAAGTCCAATGTCGAGCTTTTGACATCTAGACTCAAGAAGTTGGATTTGTTAGATGAAAGTTTGCAAGACGCAAGTCAGAAGAAGCGTCACCGACATGTTTCAAGCTTTTTCACTCATCAAGATGGACTCTACTTCTGCCACAATGTATCCGGTCTGTGCGAGGCAATTGGAATTGTCTGTAACCCGAACAAATGGCGCCTCAAAGCTGTGCTGCTCCATAACGGAATAAATATCCGTCTCTTTCCTGGTTCATTCTGTGCACCTCAAAGAGGAATACAACAAAGTCAAGACCTTGCTAGAAGCCTTGAAGTATGATAAGTATGGCTGGGAGGTTATCAGATACTTCAAAATGGTGGCATTCCTGATGGGTCTCCAAGGAGGCTTTACCAAGTTTCCCTGTTATCTTTGCCTTTGGGACAGCAGGGACACTGCAGAGCACTACAACAGGAAGCACTGGCCACAATGGACCGAGTTCTCTGTGGGGAGGTACAATGTCAAGTGTGAGCCACTAGTGGACCTCCAGGAGGTGTTGTTCCCTCCTTTGCTCCTTTCAAGCACCTTTCAGACTTCTTTCTTAAGTTGTCTGAGGCAAAGGTCAAAATTGGTTTCTTCGTTGGACCACAAATAAAGAAGATTCTGGAGTTCACAGAATTCCACAAGAAGCTCAGTAGGAAGGGATAAAATGCGTGGGACAGTTTTGTCGCAGTGGTTCGGGGCTTCTTGGGCAATCACAAGGCTGAAAATTATATGGAACTGGTTGAGGCTCTGGTGAAAAACTACAGCAAAAATGGGCCGCAGGATGTCCCTGAAAGTCCATATATTTGACGCTCATCTTGATAAATTCAAGGAGAACATGGCAGCATACTTAGAGGAGCAAGGCAAGCACTTCCACCAAGTTATACTGGACTTTGAAAACCACTACCAAGGAGCGTATAACGAAAACATGATGGAAGACTATATTTGGGGGCTGATACGTGAAAGTGATTTACATTACAGTCGCAAATCTTGAAAAACTACTCACTTCTAAACATTTTTGTATAACTTTAGTATAAATACATGTAAATCTTGATTCATATGTTGTTTTATTCAGATCTTATGTAAATGAAAATGTGCAAATTTGCCTGTTTTTACATAGAAAATAGATTAATTTCTAAATTTCATTATCCAGGTCACAAAAGCAAAGTTTGAAGGGAATAATGTCCATTTTCTGTACTTTTACAACATAAGCAATTAAGAAATAACACATACTATCCAGGAACACAGTGTGTGTTACGTAGTGTAATAACACATACTATCCAGGAACAATATTTGTGTTACATAGTGTAATAACACATACTATCCAGGAACAATATTTGTATTACATAGTGTAATAACACATACTATCCAGGAACAATATTTGTGTTACATAGTGTAATAACACATACTATCCAGGAACAATATTTGTGTTACATAGTGTAATAACACATACTATCCAGGAACAATATTTGTGTTACATAGTGTAATAACACATACTATCCAGGAACAATATTTGTGTTATATAGTGTAATAACACATACTATTCAGGAACAATATTTGTGTTATATAGTGTAATAACACATACTATTCAGGAACAATATTTGTGTTACATAGTGCTATCAGCTAATGTCGACCAAAGTTAACCTTAGGTCTCTTATCCTGTAGAACTATTATTAGCCAACATTGACAAAAGTTAACCTTAGGTCTCTTATCTTGTAGAACTATTATCAGCTAACGTTGACCAAACTAACAGTAGGCCTTTTATCTTGTGAAACTATTATTAACTAACCTTGACCAAAGTTAGCTTTAGGTCTCTTATCTTGTAGAACTATTATCAGCCTTAATCGGCCAAAATTGGCCTGAGGTCTCTTATTTTATAGAACTATTACCAGCCATTGAACAGTATCATAACATTGGATAAATATAATAATAATTATAATCATAATAATATATTACTTATATAAAAGACAGTAACACTGAAAACAACAGTGTGAAGACAGTGACACTGAAAACAACAGTGTGAAGACAGTGACGCTGAAAACAACAGTGTGAAGACAGTGACACTGAAAACAACAGTGTGGAGACAGTAACACTTAAGCCAATAGTATGAAGACAGTGACACTGAAAACAACAGTGTGAAGACAGTAACACTTAAGCCAACAGTGTGAAGACAGTGACACTGAAAACAACAGTGTGAAGACAGTGACACTTAAGCCAACAGTGTGAAGACAGTAACACTTAAGCCAACAGTGTGAAGACAGTAAAACTGAAAACAACAGTGTGAAGACAGTAACACTGAAAACAACAGTGTGAAGACAGTGACACTGAAAACAACAGTGTGAAGACAGTGACACTGAAAACAACAGTGTGAAGACAGTAAAACAACAGTGTGAAGACAGTAACACTGAAAACAACAGTGTGAAGACAGTAACACTGAAAACAACAGTGTGAAGACAGTAACACTGAAAACAACAGTGTGAAGACAGTGACACTGAAAACAACAGTGTGAAGACAGTGACACTGAAAACAACAGTGTGAAGACAGTGACACTTAAGCCAACAGTGTGAAGACAGTAAAACTGAAAACAACAGTGTAAAGACAGTAACACTGAAAACAACAGTGTGAAGACAGTAAAACTGAAAACAACAGTGTGAAGACAGTAAAACTGAAAACAACAGTGTGAAGACAGTAACACTGAAAACAACAGTGTGAAGACAGTAAAACTGAAAACAACAGTGTGAAGACAGTAACACTGAAAACAACAGTGTGAAGACAGTAACACTGAAAACAACAGTGTGAAGACAGTAACACTGAAAACAACAGTGTGAAGACAGTGACACTGAAAACAACAGTGTGAAGACAGTAACACTGAAAACAACAGTGTGAAGACAGTAACACTGAAAACAACAGTGTGAAGACAGTAAAACTGAAAACAACAGTGTGAAGACAGTGACACTGAAAACAACAGTGTGAAGACAGTAACACTGAAAACAACAGTGTGAAGACAGTGACACTGAAAACAACAGTGTGAAGACAGTGACGCTGAAAACAACAGTGTGAAGACAGTGACACTGAAAACAACAGTGTGGAGACAGTAACACTTAAGCCAATAGTATGAAGACAGTGACACTGAAAACAACAGTGTGAAGACAGTAACACTTAAGCCAACAGTGTGAAGACAGTAACACTTAAGCCAACAGTGTGAAGACAGTAACACTTAAGCCAACAGTGTGAAGACAGTGACACTGAAAACAACAGTGTGAAGACAGTAACACTTAAGCCAACAGTGTGAAGACAGTGACACTTAAGCCAACAGTGTGAAGACAGTAACACTTAAGCCAACAGTGTGAAGACAGTAAAACTGAAAACAACAGTGTGAAGACAGTAACACTGAAAACAACAGTGTGAAGACAGTGACACTGAAAACAACAGTGTGAAGACAGTGACACTGAAAACAACAGTGTGAAGACAGTAACACTGAAAACAACAGTGTGGAGACAGTAACACTTAAGCCAATAGTATGAAGACAGTGACACTGAAAACAACAGTGTGAAGACAGTAACACTTAAGCCAACAGTGTGAAGACAGTGACACTGAAAACAACAGTGTGAAGACAGTGACACTTAAGCCAACAGTGTGAAGACAGTGACACTAAAAACAACAGTGTGAAGACAGTAAAACTGAAAACAACAGTGTGAAGACAGTGACACTAAAAACAACAGTGTGAAGACAGTAAAACTGAAAACAACAGTGTGAAGACAGTGACACTGAAAACAACAGTGTGAAGACAATAACACTTAAGCCAACAGTGTGAAAACAGTGACACTGAAAACAACAGTGTGAAGACAGTAACACTGAAAACAACAGTGTGAAGACAGTAACTCTGAAAACAACAGTGTGAAGACAGTGACGCTGAAAACAACAGTGTGAAGACAGTAACACTGGAAACAACAGTGTGAAGACAGTAAAACTGAAAACAACAGTGTGAAGACAGTAACACTTAAGTCAACAGTGTGAAGACAGTAAAA